>NC_043024.1:2087693-2222693 GCF_006345805.1 Octopus sinensis
CATCATCACTGTCATCATTAGCATCACCACCACCTTCATCGTCATCATCATCACTGTCATCATTAGCATCACCACCACCTTCATCGTCATCATCATCATTGTCATCATTAGCATCACCACCACCTTCATCGTCATCATCATCACTGTCATCATTAGCATCACCACCACCTTCATCGTCATCATCATCACTGTCATCATTAGCATCACCACCACCTTCATCGTCATCATCATCACTGTCATCATTAGCATCACCACCACCTCACCGTCATCATCATCACTGTCATCATTAGCATCACCACCACCTTCACCGTCATCATCATCACTGTCATCATTAGCATCACCACCACCTTCATCGTCATCATCATCATTGTCATCATTAGCATCACCACCACCTTCACCGTCATCATCATCACTGTCATCATTAGCATCACCACCACCTTCATCGTCATCATCATCACTGTCATCATTAGCATCACCACCACCTTCATCGTCATCATCATCACTGTCATCATTAGCATCACCACCACCTTCATCGTCATCATCATCAGTGTCATCATTAGCATCACCACCACCTTCATCGTCATCATCATCATGTCATCATTAGCATCACCACCACCTTCATCGTCATCATCATCACTGTCATCATTAGCATCACCACCACCTTCATCGTCATCATCATCAGTGTCATCATTAGCATCACCACCACCTTCATCGTCATCATCATCACTGTCATCATTAGCATCACCACCACCTTCATCGTCATCATCATCATGTCATCATTAGCATCACCACCACCTTCATCGTCATCATCATCACTGTCATCATTAGCATCACCACCACCTTCATCGTCATCATCATCACTGTCATCATTAGCATCACCACCACCTTCATCGTCATCATCATCACTGTCATCATTAGCATCACCACCACCTTCATCGTCATCATCATCACTGTCATCATTAGCATCACCACCACCTTCATCGTCATCATCATCACTGTCATCATTAGCATCACCACCACCTTCATCGTCATCATCATCACTGTCATCATTAGCATCACCACCACCTTCATCGTCATCATCATCACTGTCATCATTAGCATCACCACCACCTTCATCGTCATCATCATCACTGTCATCATTAGCATCACCACCACCTTCATCGTCATCATCATCACTGTCATCATTAGCATCAACCACCACCTTCATCGTCATCATCATCACTGTCATCATTAGCATCACCACCACCTTCACCGTCATCATCATCACTGTCATCATTAGCATCACCACCACCTTCATCGTCATCATCATCATTGTCATCATTAGCATCACCACCACCTTCATCGTCATCATCATCACTGTCATCATTAGCATCACCACCACCTTCATCGTCATCATCATCACTGTCATCATTAGCATCACCACCACCTTCATCGTCATCATCATCATTGTCATCATTAGCATCACCACCACCTTCATCGTCATCATCATCATTGTCATCATTAGCATCACCACCACCTTCATCGTCATCATCATCACTGTCATCATTAGCATCACCACCACCTTCATCGTCATCATCATCATGTCATCATTAGCATCACCACCACCTTCATCGTCATCATCATCACTGTCATCATTAGCATCACCACCACCTTCATCGTCATCATCATCACTGTCATCATTAGCATCACCACCACCTTCATCGTCATCATCATCACTGTCATCATTAGCATCACCACCACCTTCATCGTCATCATCATCACTGTCATCATTAGCATCACCACCACCTTCATCGTCATCATCATCACTGTCATCATTAGCATCACCACCACCTTCACCGTCATCATCATCACTGTCATCATTAGCATCACCACCACCTTCATCGTCATCATCATCATTGTCATCATTAGCATCACCACCACCTTCATCGTCATCATCATCACTGTCATCATTAGCATCACCCCCGCATCATCATCATTGTCATCATTAGCATCACCACCTTCATCGTCATCATCATCACTGTCATCATTAGCATCACCACCACCTTCATCGTCATCATCATCATTGTCATCATTAGCATCACCACCACCTTCATCGTCATCATCATCATTGTCATCATTAGCATCACCACCACCTTCACCGTCATCATCATCACTGTCATCATTAGCATCACCACCACCTTCATCGTCATCATCATCATTGTCATCATTAGCATCACCACCACCTTCATCGTCATCATCATCACTGTCATCATTAGCATCACCACCACCTTCATCGTCATCATCATCACTGTCATCATTAGCATCACCACCACCTTCATCGTCATCATCATCACTGTCATCATTAGCATCACCACCACCTTCATCGTCATCATCATCACTGTCATCATTAGCATCACCACCACCTTCATCGTCATCATCATCACTGTCATCATTAGCATCACCACCACCTTCACCGTCATCATCATCACTGTCATCATTAGCATCACCACCACCTTCATCGTCATCATCATCATTGTCATCATTAGCATCACCACCACCTTCATCGTCATCATCATCACTGTCATCATTAGCATCACCACCACCTTCATCGTCATCATCATCACTGTCATCATTAGCATCACCACCACCTTCATCGTCATCATCATCATTGTCATCATTAGCATCACCACCACCTTCATCGTCATCATCATCATTGTCATCATTAGCATCACCACCACCTTCACCGTCATCATCATCACTGTCATCATTAGCATCACCACCACCTTCATCGTCATCATCATCATTGTCATCATTAGCATCACCACCACCTTCATCGTCATCATCATCATTGTCATCATTAGCATCACCACCACCTTCATCGTCATCATCATCATTGTCATCATTAGCATCACCACCACCTTCATCGTCATCATCATCATTGTCATCATTAGCATCACCACCACCTTCATCGTCATCATCATCATTGTCATCATTAGCATCACCACCACCTTCATCGTCATCATCATCATTGTCATCATTAGCATCACCACCACCTTCATCGTCATCATCATCACTGTCATCATTAGCATCACCACCACCTTCATCGTCATCATCATCATTGTCATCATTAGCATCACCACCACCTTCATCGTCATCATCATCATTGTCATCATTAGCATCACCACCACCTTCACCGTCATCATCATCACTGTCATCATTAGCATCACCACCACCTTCATCGTCATCATCATCACTGTCATCATTAGCATCACCACCACCTTCATCGTCATCATCATCATTGTCATCATTAGCATCACCACCACCTTCATCGTCATCATCATCATTGTCATCATTAGCATCACCATCACCTTCATCGTCATCATCATCATTGTCATCATTAGCATCACCACCACCTTCATCCGTCATCATCATCACTGTCATCATTAGCATCACCACCACCTTCATCGTCATCATCATCACTGTCATCATTAGCATCACCACCACCTTCATCGTCATCATCATCATTGTCATCATTAGCATCACCACCACCTTCATCGTCATCATCATCATTGTCATCATTAGCATCACCACCACCTTCATCGTCATCATCATCACTGTCATCATTAGCATCACCACCACCTTCATCGTCATCATCATCATTGTCATCATTAGCATCACCACCACCTTCACCGTCATCATCATCACTGTCATCATTAGCATCACACCACACCTTCATCGTCATCATCATCATGTCATCATTAGCATCACCACCACCTTCATCCGTCATCATCATCACTGTCATCATTAGCATCACCACCACCTTCATCGTCATCATCATCAGTGTCATCATTAGCATCACCACCACCTTCATCCGTCATCATCATCACTGTCATCATTAGCATCACCACCACCTTCATCGTCATCATCATCACTGTCATCATTAGCATCACCACCACCTTCATCGTCATCATCATCACTGTCATCATTAGCATCACCACACCTTCATCGTCATCATCATCAGTGTCATCATTAGCATCACCACCACCTTCATCGTCATCATCATCACTGTCATCATTAGCATCACCACCACCTTCACCGTCATCATCATCACTGTCATCATTAGCATCACCACCACCTTCACCGTCATCATCATCACTGTCATCATTAGCATCACCACCACCTTCATCGTCATCATCATCAGTGTCATCATTAGCATCACCACCACCTTCACCGTCATCATCATCACTGTCATCATTAGCATCACCACCACCTTCATCGTCATCATCATCATTGTCATCATTAGCATCACCACCACCTTCATCGTCATCATCATCATTGTCATCATTAGCATCACCACCACCTTCATCGTCATCATCATCACTGTCATCATTAGCATCAACCACCTTCATCGTCATCATCATCATGTCATCATTAGCATCACCACCACCTTCATCGTCATCATCATCACTGTCATCATTAGCATCACCACCACCTTCATCGTCATCATCATCATTGTCATCATTAGCATCACCACCACCTTCATCGTCATCATCATCACTGTCATCATTAGCATCACCACCACCTTCATCGTCATCATCATCACTGTCATCATTAGCATCACCACCACCTTCATCGTCATCATCATCATTGTCATCATTAGCATCACCACCACCTTCATCGTCATCATCATCATTGTCATCATTAGCATCACCACCACCTTCATCGTCATCATCATCACTGTCATCATTAGCATCACCACCACCTTCATCGTCATCATCATCATTGTCATCATTAGCATCACACCACCTTCATCGTCATCATCATCAGTGTCATCATTAGCATCACCACCACCTTCATCGTCATCATCATCAGTGTCATCATTAGCATCACCACCACCTTCATCGTCATCATCATCACTGTCATCATTAGCATCACCACCACCTTCATCGTCATCATCATCACTGTCATCATTAGCATCACCACCACCTTCATCGTCATCATCATCATTGTCATCATTAGCATCACCACCACCTTCATCGTCATCATCATCATTGTCATCATTAGCATCACCACCACCTTCATCGTCATCATCATCATTGTCATCATTAGCATCACCACCACCTTCATCGTCATCATCATCACTGTCATCATTAGCATCACCACCACCTTCATCGTCATCATCATCATTGTCATCATTAGCATCACCACCACCTTCATCGTCATCATCATCATTGTCATCATTAGCATCACCACCACCTTCATCGTCATCATCATCACTGTCATCATTAGCATCACCACCACCTTCATCGTCATCATCATCACTGTCATCATTAGCATCACCACCACCTTCATCGTCATCATCATCATTGTCATCATTAGCATCACCACCACCTTCATCGTCATCATCATCATTGTCATCATTAGCATCACCACCACCTTCACGTCATCATCATCATTGTCATCATTAGCATCACCACCACCTTCATCGTCATCATCATCAGTGTCATCATTAGCATCACCACCACCTTCATCGTCATCATCATCATTGTCATCATTAGCATCACCACACCTTCATCGTCATCATCATCATTGTCATCATTAGCATCACCACCACCTTCATCGTCATCATCATCACTGTCATCATTAGCATCACCACCACCTTCATCGTCATCATCATCACTGTCATCATTAGCATCACCACCACTTCATCGTCATCATCATCATTGTCATCATTAGCATCACCACCACCTTCATCGTCATCATCATCAGTGTCATCATTAGCATCACCACCACCTTCACCGTCATCATCATCATTGTCATCATTAGCATCACCACCACCTTCATCGTCATCATCATCAGTGTCATCATTAGCATCACCACCACCTTCATCGTCATCATCATCACTGTCATCATTAGCATCACCACCCTTCATCGTCATCATCATCATTGTCATCATTAGCATCACCACCACCTTCATCGTCATCATCATCACTGTCATCATTAGCATCACCACCACCTTCATCGTCATCATCATCATTGTCATCATTAGCATCACCACCACCTTCATCGTCATCATCATCACTGTCATCATTAGCATCACCACCACCTTCATCGTCATCATCATCACTGTCATCATTAGCATCACCACCACCTTCATCGTCATCATCATCATTGTCATCATTAGCATCACCACCACCTTCATCGTCATCATCATCATTGTCATCATTAGCATCACCACCACCTTCATCGTCATCATCATCATTGTCATCATTAGCATCACCATCACCTTCATCGTCATCATCATCACTGTCATCATTAGCATCACCACCACCTTCATCGTCATCATCATCACTGTCATCATTAGCATCACCACCACCTTCATCGTCATCATCATCATTGTCATCATTAGCATCACCACCACCTTCATCGTCATCATCATCACTGTCATCATTAGCATCACCACCACCTTCATCGTCATCATCATCACTGTCATCATTAGCATCACCACCACCTTCATCGTCATCATCATCATTGTCATCATTAGCATCACCACCCACCTTCATCGTCATCATCATCACTGTCATCATTAGCATCACCACCACCTTCATCGTCATCATCATCATTGTCATCATTAGCATCACCACCACCTTCATCGTCATCATCATCATTGTCATCATTAGCATCACCACCACACTTCATCGTCATCATCATCATTGTCATCATTAGCATCACCACCACCTTCATCGTCATCATCATCATTGTCATCATTAGCATCACCACCACCTTCATCGTCATCATCATCATTGTCATCATTAGCATCACCACCACACCTTCATCGTCATCATCATCATTGTCATCATTAGCATCACCACCACCTTCATCGTCATCATCATCACTGTCATCATTAGCATCACCACCACCTTCATCGTCATCATCATCATTGTCATCATTAGCATCACCACCACCTTCACCGTCATCATCATCACTGTCATCATTAGCATCACCACCACCTTCATCGTCATCATCATCATTGTCATCATTAGCATCACCACCACCTTCATCGTCATCATCATCATTGTCATCAGCCAGTACTGCGTTTCCACCTCAGATGGCAGAGTGAGGGTGTGGTATAGGAGGGGTGAACGCTACAGAGATGCATATGTCATGGATAGAGACATGTGGAGTGGCTAAAGCATCATGGTTTGGGGTACTATAGGCCTGAATCAGAGAACTGGGCCCCATGTGTTCCAAAATGTGCAGGCAGAGGGAATGGCATCACAGTGTAGCGCTATGTTGACCAGATCCTAAGACCTCACCTCATGGCCCTTCTTTGATCATCACCATAGTCACGTGTTCCAGCAGGACAATGCTCCCTCCCACATGGCCAGGGTCACCATGGACTCCCTGCATCAGCACAACATCAGAACCATGCCATGGCCAGCTCTCAGCTTGGATTTCCCAATTGAACCCCTGTGAAACGAAATCCAGAGACGGCTGAACCAGGTGGTCCCAAGGCTGACAACTTGTGTGGAACTGGAGGCAGCTTTTCTCAGGGTGTGGGCACAGGTGCCAATGGCTTTTGTGAACCACCCCAAGCACTTTATGTACCGATGGTGTATGACCATTTTGAACACCCAGGAAGGCATACACAGTATTGATCCTGTCACACCCTACAATCTCAATGAGCTGGATCCACCCACAACCAGAACATAAGACAACAACCCATAAACTGTGGTCAAAGAGCATCCAAGAAACTGATTTTATTAGATTTATCAAAATTTATCTCTGACATAATGAAATTAAAACATATTACACAGTCACACATGTCTTGCGTTTCTTTTGTGGTTCAAGAATTAATTTCTAGCTTCATCATCATCATCATCGCTTAAAGTCTGCTTTCCATGCTAGCATGGGTTGGACGATTTTGACTGAGGGCTGGCGAACCAGAAGGTTGCACAAGGCTCCAGTCTTGATCTGGCAGAGCTTCTACAGCTGGATGCCCTTCCTAACGCCAACCACTCCGAGAGTGTAGTGGGTGCTTTTTACATGCCACCTGCACAGGGGCCAGTCAGGCGGTACTGGCAACGACCTCACTTGAATCCTTTTACACATGCCACCAGCACAGGTGCCAATAAGGCAACTTTGGTAACGATCACGCTTGAATGGTGCCCTTTTACGTGCCACCAGCACAGAAGCCATTTGGCTGCTCTGGCTATGATCACACTCGGATGGTGCTTTGGCACCCTACCAGCATGGGCAACAAGTGCCAATTCATAATTCATAATTCTAGCTTCATAATTCTAATTCATAATTCATAATTCACAATTCATAATTCTAGCTTCATAATTCTAATTCATAATTCATAATTCACAATTCATAATTCTAGCTTCATAATTCTAATTCATAATTCATAATTCATAATTCTAGCTTCATAATTCTAATTCTAATTCATAATTCATAATTCTAGCTTCATAATTCTAATTCTAATTCATAATTCATAATTCTAGCTTCATAATTCTAATTCTAATTCATAATTCACAATTCATAATTCTAGCTTCATAATTCTAATTCATAATTCATAATTCACAATTCATAATTCTAGCTTCATAATTCTAATTCATAATTCATAATTCATAATTCTAGCTTCATAATTCTAATTCTAATTCATAATTC
Organism: Octopus sinensis; assembly: GCF_006345805.1. Taxonomy (NCBI): domain Eukaryota; kingdom Metazoa; phylum Mollusca; class Cephalopoda; order Octopoda; family Octopodidae; genus Octopus; species Octopus sinensis. The sequence goes on from NC_043024.1 coordinate 2,096,346, forward strand.
ATAATTCTAGCTTCATAATTCTAATTCTAATTCATAATTCATAATTCTAGCTTCATAATTCTAATTCTAATTCATAATTCATAATTCTAGCTTCATAATTCTAATTCTAATTCATAATTCATAATTCTAGCTTCATAATTCTAATTCTAATTCATAATTCATAATTCTAGCTTCATAATTCACATCGATTTTTTTGTAAATTGATAAAAAAGTAATTAAACAAATATATTTTACCATAATGTGGTCAGTATCCTTGGCATCGTCTTGATGGATCTTTTCTTTGAATAGAGTGATTGGATCTCTAATCAGGAATTGGGCAATATATTTCGCCATCATTTCATCAACACCTGATTAATTAACAAATATTTTTAATTAGTTAAATTTATGAAATGGAAACGTTTTCAAAAGGGAACTAAAATATTGTTGCCGTTGTCATTGTTATCATATTATCATCATCATCATCATCATTATCATCATTATCATCATCATCATTATTATCATCATTATCCTCATCATCATTATCATCATCATTATCATCATCATCATTATTATCATCGTCATCATTATCATCATCACCATCATCATCATCTTAGTCATCTTTGTTATTTTAATATCCACTTTTCCATGCTTGCACAAGTCAGACAGAATTTGTTGAGGCAGTTTTTCTACAGCCGGATGCCCTTCCTGTCACCAACCTATTCTGGTTTCCAAACAAGGTAAAATTTCCCCAAGGCCAGACATGTTTTTGCAGAACATTGGAAATGAGCAACACTGCTTGCATAAGAGGGACAATCATTTTACAACTAATTAATTTTTATATGTTTTTAGAGAATTTCTAAATACCTTCAGCCTTCAATAATTCATACTGCTCGTGGTCGTAACTGAAATCATAGTCATTATAGAATTGGTCGCTCACAGAAAGGTAACTGCTCAATGTATCAAAACGAGATTTCTTCACCAAGATGTTGCCGTCAGTTAAAGGCTAAAAGGAAAAGAAAAGATAAAATTAGACAACATTTATTCATTACATAGGCGCAGGAGTGGGTGTGTGGTAAGTAGCTTGCTTATCAACCACATGGTTCTGGGTTCAGTCCCACTGCATGGCACCTTGGGCAAGTGTCTTCTACTATAGCTTCGGGCTGACCAAAGCCTTGTGAGTGGATTTGGTAGACGGAAACTGAAAGAAGCTCGTCGTATATATGTATATATATGTATGTATGTGTGTGTGTGTTTGTGTGTCTGTGTTTGTCCCCCTAGCATTGCTTGACAACTGATGCTGGTGTGTTTATGTCCCCGTCACTTAGCGGTTCAGCAAAAGAGACCAATAGAATGAGAACTGGGCTTACAAAGAATAAGTCCCGGGGTCGAGTTGCTCGGCAGTCCAATGACTGAAACAAGTAAAAGAGTAAAAGAGTACTACAACTCATTTGATAGCAACCCATATGTGACCGCCACTTGTAATAATTACAATTCCAGTCAAGTACCAGAGTTGGTGGAATTAATTAACTTCTTTCTTTCAAAATTGCTGATCATGCGTCAGAAAACCATTCTTACAAATAGATTCTCCAAGAGAGATGAAGGAATCGTGATTCATTATTGAATAACCAACAAACTGATTATTTCCATTGTGATCGTTACCAGCATCGCCTGACTGCCACCCACCCCCCGTGCCGGTGGCACGTAAAAAACACCCACTACACTATTGGAGTGGTTGGCGTTAGGAAGGGCATCCAGCTGTAGAAACTCTGCCAAATCAAGATTGAAGCCTGGTGCAGCCATCTGGTTCACCAGCCCTCAGTCAAATCGTCCCACCTCCCCTGGCCCCTGTGCTGGTGGCACGTAAAAAGCACCCACTACACTCTTGGAGTGGTTGGCGTTAGGAAGGGCATCCAGCTGTAGAAACTCTGCCAAATCAAGATTGAAGCCTGGTGCAGCCATCTGGTTCACCAGCCCTCAGTCAAATCGTCCCACCTCCCCTGGCCCCTGTGCTGGTGGCACGTAAAAAGCACCCACTACACTCACGGAGTGGTCGGCATTAGGAAGGCCATCCAGCTGTAGAAACTCTGCCAAATCAAGATTAGAGTCTGGTGCAGCCATCTGGTTCACCAGCCCTCAGTCAAATCGCCCAACCTCCACAGCCTACCCTGGCCCCTGTGCTGGTGGCACGTAAAAAGCACCCACTACACTCTCAGAGTGGTTAGCGTTAGGAATGGCATCCAGCTGTAGAAACTCTGCCAGATCAGACTGGAGCCTGGTGCAGCCTCCTGGCTTCCCAGACCCCCAGTCAAACCGTCCAACCCATGCTAGCATGGAAAGTGGACGTTAAACGATGATGATGATGAATGATATTGACAGGCCATTCTGGAAAGTTCTATCTTACATCTGATAAAAGGACTCTTTCCTCAAATATAATAGAGAAACACTGAACACCCTATATAAGGGGACACAGTATCGTGTTTTTGTTTTTATTTATTGGCCTCACCATCACCTTACATACTTTACCTGACTTCACACCTGACTTACCTGACTTCACACCTGACTTACCTGACTTCACACCTGTATTGCTTAAAGGTCTTCTTAACAATACTTATACTTTAAAATGATTTTTACTGAGAAGTCAGGAAAGAAATTGTTTGTCAGTAAATATTTTACATTTTCTTTTTATTCTTTACAGAGTGAGGTAGAGTGGTTGTATACTGTCAACTTAACGTGACAGTAGGGGATTACACCACCGCTGTTTAGCCCTAGGAAGTATCGATGCTTCCTGATGGCTTCGACACATTTTTTCCCTGTGTCCTTATATATTTACGAAGGGGAGACAAATACCCCCAACAGCTAGGCCCGCATCTAGAGACACGCATGTTTCAGGGTCTTTGCCCATCATCAGTCTAGAGTAGCAGAAGCCTGCTAGCTGAAGATATCTGTCTCGACTTCGTAAATATATATATCTAACTGGCAGTATTGCCCGGCGTTGCTCGGGTTTGTAAGGGAAATAACTATATAAGCATTTTTAGAGATGTAAAGTATAATAGCCATCTCAATATGGCTAACCCCAAAGGGGGGGGGGTGTTACTGTAGCTTTTTACGTTCTGAGATTTAATAATACATTTTTAGAGAGTTACTTCCCTTATATATGCCAAAAATGCATTAAAAATGGAAAAAAATGATGGTAAATTTTTTTTAAATCGTAGAGTCATCGTAGACTCATCGTAGACGCACGCAAATACCCAGAAGGGCTCGATATGAATCATGACAATAAGATACCCGGTTTTGGTTAAACTGCACCGCAAAATGTGGGAGTAGTTAGGAATCTAAATCGTAGGAGACAGACAGCACACAACCTCACTTTTATATATAAAGATTTTCATCTTGAAACTCACTTCCAAACCTTGTTCTTGTTTGGTGCGATCTTCACAAGTGGGAATCAGAGCGCACCAACGGCAGTCCGTATCAGACAAAAATCCTCGATGAATTGGAGCGGCTGCTGTCAGCGCCAACTGAAAAAAAAACATTAAGAAAAATGGATAGAATGGAAAATAACATTAGATGAAATAACATAAAACACCTTCCTCAAAAATCTCATTAAAGGTAACGATGTATTTAATACAGGGTACGAGATTACAAAGTTCTCTCTCATCATTTCTATTTTGGAACAACTATAATGTAATAAAGTTTTATTATGTTTTAGCTCGTTATAAAGCACTGATGATGGTACCATGTAAAAAGTATAGGTGATGGTACCACATAGAAAGTGCTGGTGATGGTACCACATAGAAAGCGCTGGTGATGGTACCACATAGAAAGCGCTGGTGATGGTACCACATAGAAAGCGCTGGTGATGGTACCACATAGAAAGTGCTGGTACCACATAGAAAGTGCTGGTGATGGTACCACATAGAAAGTGCTGGTGATGGTACCACATAGAAAGTGCTGGTGATGGTACCACATAGAAAGTGCTGGTGATGGTACCACATAGAAAGTGCTGGTGATGGTACCACATAGAAAGCGCTGGTGATGGTATCACATAGAAAGTGCTGGTACCACATAGAAAGTGCTGGTGATGGTACCACATAGAAAGTGCTGGTGATGGTACCACATAGAAAGCGCTGGTGATGGTACCACATAGAAAGTGCTGGTGATGCTACCACATAGAAAGCGCTGGTGATGGTACCACATAGAAAGCGTAATTGATGGTACCACGTAGAAAGCGCTGGTGATGGTACCACGTAGAAAGTGCTGGTGATGGTACCACACAGAAAGTGCTGGTGATGGTACCACATAGAAAGCGCTGGTGATGGTACCACATAGAAAGCGCTGGTGATGGTACCACATAGAAAGTGCTGGTGATGGTACCACATAGAAAGCGCTGGTGATGGTACCACATAGAAAGCGCTGGTGATGGTACCACATAGAAAGCGCTGGTGATGGTACCACATAGAAAGCGCTGGTGATGGTACCACATAGAAAGCGCTGGTGATGGTACCACATAGAAAGCGCTGGTGATGGTACCACATAGAAAGCGCTGGTGATGGTACCACATAGAAAGCGCTGGTGATGGTACCACATAGAAAGCGCTGGTGATGGTACCACATAGAAAGCGCTGGTGATGGTACCACATAGAAAGTGCTGGTGATGGTACCACATAGAAAGCGCTGGTGATGGTACCACATAGAAAGTGCTGGTGATGGTACCACATAGAAAGCGCTGGTGATGGTACCACATAAAAAGCACTGGTGAGGGTACCACATAAAAAGCACCAAATCCACCTACAAGGCTTTTGTTGGCCTGGGACTATAATAAAAGACACTTGTCCAAGGTGCCATGCAGTGGGACTGAACCAGGAACCATGTAGTTGGGAAGCAAGCTTCTTACCACACAGCCACACCTCTTAACAAAAGAATAAATCGAGCAAAGCCTACCATAATTGGCGTAAAAGGTACCAGATTGTCAAAGAGATACGTGGCTTCTTTCAAATCGGCAGCTTGAAAAGTCACTTGTACAGAACAACAGCCAACTCCAAATATCGGTGTATCCATATAAATATGTCCTGGTTTCAAATTTTCCTTCATCTCTTTATTGTCTCCGTATTCGGACAAATCTTCTCCGTATGGCATTATGGTGTTTTCATCTTTATAAACTGGAACAAATAAATTTTTGAGACAAAAATCAGTTTTTAAGTCAGACTCAAATAACTTCATTAGCCAATAAAATCAGACTTGAGTCATTTCTTTAACCAGTAAAAAAAGGGCTCAATTTACTTCGTTAGCCAATAAAATTAAGCTCAAATTGCTTTATTAATCAGTAGTACCAGGTGCAACTTACTCTTTTACTCTTTACTCTTTTACTTGTTTCAGTCATTTGACTGTGGCCATGCTGGAGCACCGCCTTTAGTCGAGCAACTTGACCCCGGGACTTATTCTTTTGTAAACCCAGTACTTATTCTATCGGTCCCTTTTGCCGAACCGCTAAGTAACGGGGCCATAAACACACCAGCTTCGGTTGTCAAGCAATGCTAGGGGGAACAAACACAGACACACAAACACACACTCGCATATATATATACATATATACGACGGGTTTCTTTCAGTTTCTGTCTACCAAATCCACTCACAAGGCTTTGTTCGGCCCGAAGCTATAGAAGAAGACACTTGCCCAAGGTGCCACGCAGTGGGACTAAACCCGGAACCATGTGGTTGGTAAACAAGCTACTTACCACACAGCCACTTCTACGCCTATAACCAATAAATCTATAACCTACTTCAATAACCAATAAAAGCTGGCCCAAATCACTTTAGTAACCAGTAAAATTAACTTTAAATCACTTCATTAATTAGGCTCAGATTAGTCAAGTCTTTAATTAGTTTATTTATCAATAAAAATCAGGCATAAATTACTTCATTAAACAATGAAACCTGGTTCAAATCACTTTATTAATCAGTAAAATTAAGATAATTAATTCTATGTTTCGTATACTTACGTGGTACGTTGATAGCAATTTTACATTTTCTTCTGTCTGTCATATTTTCAAAAATGTTTCTAGACACAAAAAAATATAAAATTTTTATTTACATTTGATGGATATTTGTCCTCATCTTATTTGTTGTTAACACAACATTTCAGCTGATATACCCTCCAGCCATCATCAGGTGTGTTGGGGGAAATTTCGAACCAGGGTTCTCATTCTTAAGGTATTTTTCGATGTTCATCATCATCATCATCATCATCATCATTTAGCATCCATTTTCCATGCTGGCATGGGTTGGACGGTTCAACTGGGGTCTGGGAAGCCAGAAGGCTGCACCAGGCTCCAGTCTGATCTGGCAGAGTTTCTACGGCTGGATGCCCTTCCTAACGCCAACCACTCCGTGAGTGTAGTGGGTGCTTTTTACGTGCCACCGGCAAAGGTGCCAGACGGGGCTGGCAAACGGCCACGGTTGGATGGTGCTTTTTACGTGCCACCGGTTATTATTATTATTATTATTATTATTATTATTCAGGTCAATGCCTGGAATCGAACTCGGAATCTTGGGGTTAGTAGCCTGCACTCTTAACCACTACACCATATGCCCGTGAGCAATTATGGAGTGAATTTTAGGGCTTATAAATCTATCGATTACTCTACTACATTAGTCATGAATGACCATGGGTGCCCCTAAGAGGTTCCTCTCTGGGGTACAAGTTTGGGTGGAAAGTCACCTCACTGGCGAATCCACAACCTATGGTTGTTTTTATGGAAGACCAGCAGTTGCCCATGCACACCAGCCTCCCCCTTTCCATGCCACCAATGTTATATATTTCTTTACTACCCACAAGGGGCTAAACATAGAGGGGTCAAACAAGGACAGACAAACGGATTAAGTCGATTACATCGACCCCAGTGCGTAACTAGTACTTAATTTATCGACCCCGAAAGGATGAAAGGCAAAGTCGACCTCGGCAGAATTTGAACTCAGAACGTAACGGCAGACGAAATACCTATTTCTTTACTACCCACAAGGGGCTAAACACAGAGGGGACAAACAAGGACAGACAAATGGATTAAGTCGATTATATTGACCCCAGTGCGTAACTGGTACTTAATTTATCGTCCCTGAAAGGATGAAAGGCAAAGTCGACCTCGGCAGAATTTGAACTTAGAACGTAATGGCAGACAAAATACGGCAACGCATTTCGCCCGGTGTGCTAATGGTTCTGCCAGCTCGCCACCTTAATGCCACCGATGTTATCCAAGGGAAAGGCAAAGGGGTCGATACAGCTTGGCACCAGTGACATCGCAACTCATTTCTACAGAAGAATGAACTGGAGCAACATGAAATAAAGTGCTATGACATGTTATAAAATATATATAAAATGGTAAATGACTCACAGAAAGAACTCAAAGTGTGAACTCAAGGCAGCATCTGCTATAAAAACGGATTGGTAGATTCCAGCTGCTTGCTTGTTTGCTTCATAAGCGGGAAAAGAGAAATTAGGGCAACCCAATCTGAAAGAGAATAAGCAAAAACCTTAATCCTTTAGCATTTAGATTACTTTGACAAATCCAATGTTTATTCCTTTGCATAATTTTGAATTAATCCTGTATTATCTCATGGCTTTCAGATTTCGATGATGTAATTGGCTATTTTTAGAATGGCATTGTAGTGTAGGTGTAAGAGGCCAGATCTGGTTATTTTGAACATAAAACTAGTACAATATTTGGGCTGCTTTAAACGTGAAAGGTTAAACCAATTATTTCTGTTGTTGTTGTTGTTATTGGGCCCTTATGATCAATAAAGAAAGTATTATTATTGCTATTATTATTATTATTATTATTATTATTATTATTATTATTATTATTAATAGGCGCAGGAGTGGCTGTGTGGTAAGTAGCTTGCTAACCAACCACATGGTTCCGGTTCAGTCCCACTGCGTGGCATCTTGGGCAAGTGTCTTCTACTATAGCCCCGGGCCAACCAATGCCTTGTGAGTGGATTTGGTAGACGGAAACTGAAAGAAGCCTGTCGTATATATATATAAGGCGGTGCTCCAGCATGGCCACAGTCAAATGACTGAAACAAGTAAAAGAGTAAAAGAGATATATGTATGTGTGTGTATGTGTTTGTGTGTCTGTGTTTGTCCCCCTAGCATTGTTTGACAACCGATGCTGGTGTGTTTACGTCCCCGTCACTTAGCGGTTCGCCAAAAGAGACCGATAGAATAAGTACTGGGCTTACAAAAGGATAAGTCCCGGGGTCGATTTGCTCGATTAAAGGCAGTGCTCCAGCATGGCCGCAGTCAAATGACTGAAACAAGTTAAAGAGTAAAAGAGAGAAAGTTGTAATGTACAAGAGAAAAGCCTGTGCTGGGATGGTTGAAGGGATGTCATTCAGCTGTCTTCACTATGCGACCGACGTATAAATATTTACAGCAGAAAAGACGGATCTTTTCGGTTTGAACAGCAGTTTTTAACATAATTTCTAGGTAACTAAGGAATTTTTAAACTTCGTATACTGGTAGAATGTGTTTATAAAACATCTTTTTCTCTTGGCTTTATTGAGAAAATTCTATAGTTTGTAAGATATTTGTTGTTTTTTTTCCTTCAATTTTTGCAGTTTCAACCAATCAATGACGTCTATTGACGTGATAACGTTCGGATCTTTTCGGTTTGACCGACAGTTTTTTTAAATAATTTCCAGGTAACTAAACACTTTTAAACTTCGTATACTGGTAGAATGTGTTTATAAAACATCTTTTTCTCTTGGCTTTATTGAGAAAATTCTATAGTTTGTAAGATATTTGTTGTTTTTTTTCCTTCAATTTTTGCAGTTTCAACCAATCAATGACGTCTATTGACGTGATAACGTTCGGATCTTTTCGGTTTGACCGACAGTTTTTTTAAATAATTTCCAGGTAACTAAACACTTTTCAACTTCGTATACTGGTAGAATGTGTTTATAAAACATCTTTTTCTCTTGGCTTTATTGAGAAAATTCTATAGTTTGTAAGATATTTGTTGTTTTTTTTTCCTTCAATTTTTGCAGTTTCAACCAATCAATGATGTCTATTGACGTGATAACGTTCGGATCTTTTCGGTTTGACCGACAGTTTTTTAAAATAATTTCCAGGTAACTAAACACTTTTAAACTTCGTATACTGGTAGAATGTGTTTATAAAACATCTTTTTCTCTTGGCTTTATTGAGAAAATTCTATAGTTTGTAAGATATTTGTTGTTTTTTTTCCTTCAATTTTTGCAGTTTCAACCAATCAATGATGTCTATTGACGTGATAACGTTCGGATCTTTTCGGTTTGACCGACAGTTTTTTAAAATAATTTCCAGGTAACTAAACACTTTTAAACTTCGTATACTGGTAGAATGTGTTTATAAAACATCTTTTTCTCTTGGCTTTATTGAGAAAATTCTATAGTTTGTAAGATATTTGTTGTTTTTTTTCCTTCAATTTTTGCAGTTTCAACCAATCAATGACGTCTATTGACGTGATAACATTCGGATCTTTTCGGTTTGACCGACAGTTTTTAAAAATAATTTCCAGGTAACTAAACACTTTTAAACTTCGTATACTGGTAGAATGTGTTTATAAAACATCTTTTTCTCTTGGCTTTATTGAGAAAATTCTATAGTTTGTAAGATATTTGTTGCTTTTTTTCTTCAGTTTCTGCAATTTCAACCAATCAATGACATCTATTGAGGTGAAAACATTCTGTGCCGTATGAAAATGTCCCTCGTTTAAGAAACAGATTGGGTTTATTTACATTTGTGAAGAAAAAAAGATACCCTTTCCCCCACCCCTAACCCTAACTAACCCTAAATCTAAAATAGATTGAAATGTAATAGATCGATTCTAGGGTCATAATTATGGGTGACAATTTTATATGACTTCGCCAGAAAAAACTGCCGTTCAAACCGAAAAGATCTGAAAATACAAATATTCGAATTTAAAACCTGTATTAATAATTAATAAAAACTCATAAACAAATATTTATGTAAAAAAAAAGACAGGTATACTCGTAAATATTAGCTCTAAGATTTCACTTACCTCGGAAAAGATGTCAAGGTAACCAGACTTTCGTCTTTTCCCAACAATTGTTTGAGTGATTTACGCCTAAAATATTGACAAAATGGATTCTTGATGTAAGTGTCATGAAACTGAACAAAATAGATCTCATACATTTTATACACACAGGTATACCTGCACCTGTGTGTGCATATATATATATATATATATATATACATACATATATATATGTATATGCATATATATATATATATATATATATATATATATATATATATATATATATATATGTATATGCATATATATATATATATATATATATACATATATATATGTATATGCATATATATATATATATATATATATATATCTAATGTAATTATTATTTGAGGGAATAAAATCCAAAACTTACAAGGAAAAAAATATTCAATTTAGAAATACTAAATCAAATTTCACACAATATAATATATATATAAAAAATTAGAAAAAATTATATGCGTTTTTATTATTATTTTTTTTTTGCAATTTACTTAATCATTGACATTTTATTGTTATTTTAATTAAAATATTTCTATAATATGTAATTTTCTAGATGGTGTAATTTAATTGTTCATTTTGTATTGATAAACGGTGGGTTTTTTTTCCAATATATATATATATATACACACACACACACACATAAGAAAATTTAGAAAATGGAGATGTAGCATTAATATAATTTATTATCTGCAAAAAATTCAACATATTCTCTTACAGCTGTTTCAATTAAGTCTAATAGATTAAATTACAATAATTAAATTATTGTATTAGGAAAAATCTAATCGGTGGGTAGAAAAGATATACCGTTAGGTTTTTAGGTGTTGTGTTTTCAAATCATCTCAGCAGAACGAGTGTGTGTATGTGTGTGTGTGTGTGTGTGTGTAAAGTCGTCCACATACAAAGACGACTTTAGCTGACTTTATCTAGATTAACAGATAAAGTTGTAGAGATTACATCATATGTAAACATAAATTTATTTTTGAAGCGTAGAAAGATATATTTGTTTTTCAACACATAAATATCAAACAGTATATAAAGGATAAGCCGAGGTCGACTTTGCCTTTCATCCTTTCGGGGTCGATAAATTAAGTACCAGTTGCGCACTTGGGTCGATGTAATCGACTTAATACCTATGTCTGTCTTTGTTTGTCCCCTCTATGTTTAGCCCCTTGTGGGTAGTAAAGAAATAAGCATATATAAAGGATAAGATCCTGCTTAAGAGCAGAAAAATTTGTCAACAACCAACCTCATGCTGGCAAATTTTTCTGCTCTTAAAAAGGATTTTATCCTTTATGTACACTGTTCAATATTTACGTGTTAAAAAACCCAAAATATATAGCTTTCTACGTGTTCTAGATAAAGTCATCTTTGTATGTAGGAAAGTGTCTTGGGGAAATTTCAAACCTGGGTTCTCATTCCTAAGGTATTTTTCGATGTTGTTATTATGATTATTATTATTATTATCATCATTATTATTATTCAGGTCATTGCCTGCAATCGAACTCGGAATCTTAGGTTTAGTAGCCCGCACTCTTAACCACTATGCCAAACGCCCATGGGCATTTGGTGTAGTGGTTAAGAGCGCAGGCTACTAACCCTAAGATTCCAAGTTCAATTGCAGGCAATGACCTGAATAATAATAATAATAATAATCATAATAACAACATCGAAAAATACCTTAGGAATGAGAACCCAGGTTTGAAATTTCCCCAAGGTACCTGATGAAGGCTGGAGGGTATATCAGCCGAAACGTTGTGTTAACAACAAACAAGATGAGGACAAATATCTGTCAAATGTAAATAATGAAATACACAACATGGAAAATAATTAAATAAAATGTTGAATATTTCTGTGTAAATGTAAATAAAGAAAATTCGAAATATTATTGTTACCTTTCTTTGAAATAGTCTTCTACACAATTCAGATCAGTCATGGAATTACCAAAAGGATTCCTGGGTTTGCCTTCCATCATGAATTCAGCACATTCCGGGGTCCACAGGCTTTAATGTTTTTTTGTTTTAAAAAAGAGAAACTATATTTAGGAAACCCCAAAAATTAAGAAGGTATTTAAAATGGTGATGATGATGATGATGATGATGATGATGGTGATGATGATGCTGATGATGATCACGATGACAACGATAATGATGATGATGATAATGATGACGATGATGCTGATGATGATGCTGATGACGATGATGATGACGATAACGACGACGACGATGATGATGATGACGATGATGATGATGATGACGATGATGATGATAACGATGATGATGATGACGATGATGATGATGATGACGATGATGATGAATACATTTGGAAGTTAAAAGTTTTTAAAAAATATAGTAAACAAGGTGCAAGAGTGGCTTTGTGGTAAGAAGCTTGTTTACCAACCACATGGTTCCGGGTTCAGTCCCACTGCGTGGCACCTGAGGACTTTGTCTTCTCATGACCCTCCTAGAAATAGTGGATGAGGGCAGAGATGATGGACGGACCAATAATTATACTCACCCCGATTCTAATCCTTTTACTTCAGGAGATCTAAGTAAAGATGTGGAAGTCAGCAGTAACTGGACAACTCGTTTTTCATGGTCAAATCGTATTAATGTATATTCAGTCTAAAAAAAAAAAAAAATCAGACCATTTATTCCAAAATACCAAACATGAGAATGGAGGGTGTTGCTGAAGGGGTCACAGACGTGTGATGAATGATTTCTGGACCTCAGTTAAAACAAGAACTGTAATAAATGAATGAAGAATGAATATATAATAAGTGTATGTTTTTTTTCCCACCCTTTTCAAGCCAAGCCCTTCTAAAGCCTAGCCAGGCTCATGGGCCTGGTTTCCCAGTTTCAATGGCATATGTGTCTTCTTATTTCTTTACTACCCACAAGGGGCTAAGGACAGACAAAGGGATTAAGTCGATTATATCAACCCCAGTGCGTAACTGGTATTTAATTTATTGACCCTGAAAGGATGAAAAGCAAAGTCGACCTCGGTGGAATTTGAACTCAGAACGTAACGGCAGATGAAATACCACTAAGCATTTCGCCCGGCATGCTACCGTTTCTGCCAGCTCACCGCCTTGGGCAAGTGTCTTTTACTATAGCCTCGGGCTATCCAAAGCCTTGTGAGTGGATTTGGTAGATAGAAACTGAAAGAAGCCCATTGTATGTGTGCGTGTATGTTTGTCCACCCACCACCTCTTGACAACCAGTGTTGGTGTGTTTACGTCCCTGTAAGCTAGCGGTTCAGCAAAAGAGACTGACTGAATAAGTACCAGGCCTGAAAAAAATAAGTCCTGGGTGGGGGGGTCAATTTATTCAACTAAAAATTCAATGCGGTGCCCCAGCATGGCCACAGTGTAACAACTGAAACAAGTAAAAAGATAAAAGACGTAATATAAAGATTGGTTTCCAATATTTCCATAATCAAGAATTTGCATAAAAATCAACAAGTTCCCTTCATCTCTCTTTCTCCATCAGGCTATACCTACCTCGTCACATTCCGCCGAGGTCAACTTTGCCTTTCATCATTTCGGGGTCGATAAATAAAGTACCAGTTACGCACTGGGGTCGATGTAATCGACTTAATACCTATGTCTGTCCTTGTTTGTACTCTCTGTGTTTAGCCCCTTGTGGATAGTAAAGAAATAGGTATTTCATCTGCCGCTACGTTCTGAGTTCAAATTCCGCCGAGGTCGACTTTGCCTTTCATCCATTCAGGGTCGATAAATAAAGTACCAGTTACGCACTGGGGTCGATATAATCGACTCAATCCCTTCGTCTGTCCTTGTTTGTCCCCTCTGTGTTTAGCCCCTTGTGGATAGTAAAGAAATAGGTATTTCATCTGCCGCTACGTTCTGAGTTCAAATTCCGCGGAGGTCGACTTTGCCTTTCATCATTTCGGGGTCAATAAATAAAGTACCAGTTACGCACTGGGGTCGATATAATCGACTCAATCCCTTCGTCTGTCCTTGTTTGTCCCCTCTGTGTTTAGCCCCTTGTGGATAGTAAAGAAATAGGTATTTCATCTGCCGCTACGTTCTGAGTTCAAATTCCACGGAGGTCGACTTTGCCTTTCATCCTTTCAGGGTCGATAAATTAAGTACCAGTTACGCACTGGGGTCGATATAATCGACTCAATCCCTTCGTCTGTCCTTGTTTGTTCCCTCTATGTTTAGCCCCTTCTGGGCAGTAAAGAAATATATAACATTGGTGGCATGGAAAGGGGCAGTAAAGAAATATATACCTACCTCGTCACCCCAATAAAATGGATAATTCTTTGTGTCCTTATATCTCCTATACAGATGCACAAACTGCATTCTTGTTTGTTTCTTGACATGTGGAATATAGGGTTTAATCTCTTCCCATGTCATTAGGGTACCCTCCGAAATAACGACCATCTTTATTTCGACTGACGAAGGATTCTTTCAACGAGTTTTTCTTTTTTGGATCTTCTCTGTTCAGTAAGGACTGGAAATAGAAATGGTAAAAAAAATAGGTAAATTTTAACTTGTAAAATAATAATATAATGAAATTAATGTATACAGTGCTCAGGTGCACCACAACTTGTCAGAAAGTGCATATAAAGCATATGCAGTAATGTACAAATGTCTGAGAAATGAACAGTGTATGAGTCAGATACATGCTTGCGTGTGTATGGAGGGGAGAAAATCAGGTGTAGTGTTGGCGAATGTCAGAAAGCATGGAAGTTTTGAAGGATGCAGTGCTCCGACAACTAACAACTGATGCCGGCAGTTTGTTCCATGCTTCAGCAACTCTCAGCATGAAAAAATGTTTCCGAAAGTCATGGGAGCTGTGCTGTTTTCTGACTTTGTAAATATGTCCATGGGTGTTTGATGGGTGGAGTTTGAAAAGGTGCTCAGAGTTATTGTTACTAAGATGGTTGATAATTTTATGGGTGTCTGACAAGTCAGCTGCCAGGCGTTGGAGTTTCAATGTTTGATTCCATAGAAATATTCTTTTCTACTTTAGGCACAAGGCCTGAAATTTTGGGGGAGGATTCCAGTCGATTAGATCTACCCCAGTACACAACTGGTACTTAATTTATCAACCCCGAAAGGATGTAAGGCAAAGTCGACCTCAGTGGAATTTGAACTCAGAATTTAAAGACGGACGAAATGCCGCTAAGTATTTCTATTTCTTTACTACCCACAAGGGGCTAAACACAGAGGGGACAAACAAGGACAGACAAACGGATTAAGGCGATTACATTGACCCCAGTGCATAACTGGTACTTAATTTATCGACCCCGAAAGGATGAAAGGCAAAGTCGACCTCGGTGGAATTTGAACTCAGAATGTAAAGACGGACGAAATGCCACTAAGTATTTCCCCTGGCGTAGCTAACGATTCTGCCAGCTTGCCACCTTTCGTAGAAATATTAAACTTTATGTCACTTAAATTACACTGTGTAACACAATTTTTGTCCCTGAGTAACAACTGTTGTTTCTTATTTGCTTACTCCGAGAGAGAATGGAAAATGGTTAATATTGCCTTCAGACTTTTCTTTTGTAACATTTATCCAAACCCCAAAGAATCTCTCTCGACACATGGCTACGATGCTCCCCCACTACTTCTGCTCATGATCAGAGATGCACATATTGTCAGCCACTAAGGGACATAATCAAGTGGTTAAGGTCAAACAACTGACAAGCAAATCTGTGGTATTGAGCAGAATACTTGCTATAATGATATTTCTGATGCAGAACTAAGGTGGTGAACTGGTAGAAATGTCAGCATGCCGGGCGAAATGCTTAGCGGTATTTTGTCTGCCACTACATTCTGAGTTCAAATTCCGCCAAGGTCGACTTTGCCTTTCATCCTTTCGGGGTCGATAAATTAAGTACCATACTGGGGTCGATGTAATTGACTTAATACCTATGTCTGTCCTTGTTTGTCCCCTCTATGTTTAGCCCCTTGTGGGCAATAAAGAAATAGGTATTTCCTCTGCCGTTACGTTCTGAGTTCAAATTCTGCCAAGGTCGACTTTGCCTTTCATCCTTTCGGGGTCGATTAAATAAGTACCAGTTACACACTGGGGTCTATATAATCGACTTAATCCGTTTGTCTGTCCCTGTTTGTCCTCTCTGTGTTTAGCCCCTTGTGGGTAGTAAAGAAATAGGTATTTCTGCTGCAGCAACTCAGCGCTGAATCTGTCAAAATTGTAATAGAAAATAGACCAGTTTCAAAACTTTGATGTCCAGGTGACAAAAGCAAAGTTTGAAGGGAATAGAAGTCTCTTCCTTTGACTTCTAGACAGAAGCAAATTGGAAATAACACTAGTATGCAAGAGAGCCGACTGCACTGGTATAGTCATGCGATGCATATGGAAGAGGACAGCTGTGTAAAGAAAGAGGAAATGTGTGGAAGAGGCAGACCCAGGAGAATATGGAATGAAGTGGTGAAACATGATCTTGAAGAAACAGGAAGAATGATATCAGATGTAGAAATATGAATATCATTAGTTTCTGTCAGAATTAATATTGGCAAAACATAAGACTTTCCACTTCTATCATTGATCAAATTTCTTTAGCATTTTTTGTTACTATATTTCTCCAGAAATACGTTGCTTTCTTTTCATTTAATTTTGAAAATTCTGGAGAATTGTCATTGTTTTTGAAGTACATACATTCTCTCTCTCTCTCTCTCTCTCTCTCTCTCTCTCTCTCTCTCTCTCCCTCCCTCCTCCCTCACACAACCATAAGTTAGAGTTTCTGTAAGAATTAATTTTGGCAAATTTGGGCAAACCGGTGTTTGGGACATTAATTAACATGAAATATTGATGGAAAATTTGAATTTAGATCACTTTAATCTTTCATTACTGTTTTTTTTTTGTCTTTTGAAATAAAGCCTTTATTTCAATTAATTTTGAAAATAATGAGGCCAGCGCCGCCTTGACTGGCTTCCGTGCCGGTGGCACGTAAAAAGCACCTACTACACTCACAGAGTGGTTGGTGTTAGGAAGGGCATCCAGCTGTAGAAACACTGCCAGATCAGACTGGGCCTGGTGCAGCCTCCTGGCTTCCCGGACCCCGGTCGAACCGTCCAACACATGCTAGCATGGAAAATGAACATTAAACGATGATGATGATGATGAAGAATTTAGTGAGATAACTGTTATTATTTCTGTGATGTTTGGAACATAAATCATGAAATTTTGGTGGAAGGTTTTAATTTGAATCGCTTTTAAAAAGAAAGTTTGATTATAGAACCAGGAACAATCTCATATGGGTTGGAATCAAATGACTTAATCCAAAGTCTAAATTACTATATAATCAAACTAATTCTCTGTAAGATATTAACTGAATGTCTTGCAGGCACAGGAGTGGCTGTGTGGTAAGTAGCTTGCTAACCAACCACATGGTTCCGAGTTCAGTCCCACTGAGTGGCCGGGCCGACCAATGCCTTGTGAGTGGATTTGGTAGACGGAAACTGAAAGAAGCCTGTCGTATATATGTATATCATCATCATCATTTAACGTCCGTATATATATATATATATGTATGTGTGTGTGTTTGTGTGTCTGTGTTTGTCCCCCTAGCATTGCTTGACAACCGATGCTGGTGTGTTTACGTCCCCGTCACTTAGCGGTTCGGCAAAAGAGACCGATAGAATAAGTACTGGGCTTACAAAAGAATAAGTCCCGGGGTCGATTTGCTCGACTAAAGGTGGTGCTCCAGCATGGCCACAGTCAAATGACCGAAACAAGTAAAAGAGTAAAAGAGAGATATAAAGGACTAATAACGACTCATAAATTTAAAAAGGCTCACCTCAAATATTCAAAGCTTTCCTCTGTTTTAGTTCCTACTTTCTACCAGTTGCCACATAAACATTAATTTACAAAGTCACAGCAGATATATGTTCCTCATGTGGTCTCCGAATTCTTTATCAAAGCCTGTAATATTAAATTACAGTAAAAATAGGTTAAGATCAAAATAAATTTTAAAAAACTGGGTTACATTTTGAAATACTTTTTGTAGTTAGTATTTCCCCCATCACCCCCCCCCACACCCCGAGAAGGCCATCCGTTAACTAATTTCTCAGGTTGCTGATATGAAATTTGCTTCTACCAAACTGCTTTAGAAATATTAACCAGCATTCACCAACACGAAATGAGGTTGTTAATCAGCATGTTTATTGACCTCTACTTAACCACCCCACGGCTAGACTTCTCCCTCTATGTCTACGTATTGGGTTGGCCTACTTCATCGTCTGGGGCGGGGGGGGGGGGAGGTGTCCACAAAACATTAATGGAACACAGACACACAAGTTGCAATTATATTATATATATATATAATGTACAAATGCAGTCATTGTAGTTGGTTTTTGGGGGGTGGGGGTTTAGACCCCTTTTTCACATACATTTAGGTTGTATATTAAGTTTAGCCTCCTCCACCTCCCCATCATCATCATCATCCTTTTCCTCCTCCTCCTCATCATCATCACCATCATTATCATTATCCTTTACCTCCCCCTCTTCCTCCTCACCACCACTACCATCTTCATCATCATCATCATCATGTTTGTCATTACCAGCATCATCTTGTCACTATCACTTCCTCATCCCCATCATCATCCTTTTCCTCCTCCTCCTCCTCCTCCTTCTCACTACCACCACCACCACCACCGTCATTATCATCACTGTCATCATCATCATTGTCATTACCAGCATCATCTTGTCTTTGTCACTTTCTCATCATCATCATAATCATCATCATCATCATTATGGCCATCACATCCTTGTCATCATAATCCGACATCTGCCTTCCATGGCTTGGACAGTTTGACAGGATTCGACAGTTCCAAGGACGACAGCACACTCCGCCGTCCTGCTTTGGCAAGGCTTCTACAGCTTGGATGCCCTTCTTAACAACAACCACTTGGCAACAAATCCTGGGTCCTTCTCTTTTATGGCACCATTTATAACATTTAAAATCAAAATCGATCAACATCAATGGAAATTGTAGTTGTGGTACCAGTGCCGGTGGCACGTAAAAAGCACCATCCAATTGTGGCCATTTGCCAGCCTCATCTGGCACCTGTGCCGGTGGCACGTAAAAAGCACCATCCAATTGTGGCTGTTTGCCAGCCTCATCTGGCACCTGTGCCGGTGGCACGTAAAAAGCACCATCCAATTGTGGCCATTTGCCAGCCTCGTCTGGCTCCTGTGCCGGTGGCACGTAAAAAGCACCATCCAATTGTGGCCATTTGCCAGCCTCATCTGGCACCTGTGCCGGTGGCACGTAAAAAGCACCATCCAATTGTGGCTGTTTGCCAGCCTCATCTGGCACCTGTGCCGGTGGCACGTAAAAAGCACCATCCAGTTGAGGCCGTTTGCCAGCCTCGTCTAGCACCTGTGCCGGTGGCACGTAAAAAGCACCATCCAATTGTGGCCATTTGCCAGCCTCGTCTGGCTCCTGTGCCGGTGGCACGTAAAAAGCACCATCCAATTGTGGCCATTTGCCAGCCTCGTCTGGCACCTGTGCTGGTGGCACGTAAAAAGCACCATCCAGTTGAGGCCGTTTGCCAGCCTCGTCTGGCTCCTGTGCCGGTGGCACGTAAAAAGCACCATCCAATTGTGGCCATTTGCCAGCCTCGTCTGGCACCTGTGCCGGTGGCACGTAAAAAGCACCATCCAATTGTGGCCATTTGCCAGCCTCATCTGGCACCTGTGCCGGTGGCACGTAAAAAGCACCATCCAGTTGAGGCCGTTTGCCAGCCTCGTCTGGCACCTGTGCTGGTGGCACGTAAAAAGCACCATCCAGTTGAGGCCGTTTGCCAGCCTCGTCTGGCACCTGTGCTGGTGGCACGTAAAAAGCACCATCCAGTTGAGGCCGTTTGCCAGCCTCGTCTGGCACCTGTGCTGGTGGCACGTAAAAAGCACCATCCAATTGTGGCCATTTGCCAGCCTCATCTGGCTCCTGTGCCGGTGGCACGTAAAAAGCACCATCCAATTATGGCCGTTTGCCAGCCTCATCTGGCACCTGTGCCGGTGGCACGTAAAAAGCACCATCCAATTGAGGCCGTTTGCCAGCCTCGTCTGGCACCTGTGCCGGTGGTATGTAAAAAGCACCCACTACACTCATGGAGTGGTTGGCATTAGGAAGGGCATCCAGCTGTAGAAACACTGCCAGATCAGACTGGGCCTGGTGCAGCCTTCTGGCTTCCCAGACCCCAGTTGAACCGTCCAACCCATGCTAGCATGGAAAGCGGACGTTAAACGATGATGATGATATTTACTCTTCCATATGGGGGGGGGGGCAAAATAAGTAACTGAGACAAAATGAGTAATTTCTGCTTTTTGATTTTTTTCTTCCTTTCTATTTAAAATCCTTAAATTGCAAATATTACATCGTCTTTAGGGGTAAAAATTTGCCAGCGTAACTGGTCAGTAAAAGATGAGAGAAATTTGGAACACAGTCAGGCAACATCATTTTCTCTTGGCTTTCTTGAGAAAATTCTGTAGTGTGTAAGCTACAATTATTGCTGTTGATAAACTACGGCAGATATTGTATTCACCTCAATAGACGTCATTGATTGGTTGAAATTGCCGAAATGCAAGAAATTAAACAACAAATAGCTTACAAGCTACAGAATTTTCTCGAGAAATCCAAGAGAAAAAGATGTTTTATAAACACATTCTACCAGTATACGAAGTTTAAAAGTGTTTAGTTACAAAGAAATTATTTTAAAAATCTGCCAGTCAAAACAAAAAGATCCGATTCCTGGACCATGTTGTGTGTTGTGTTCTTGAGCAAGACACTTTATTTCACGTTGCTGCAGTTCACTCAGCTGTAGAAATGAGTTGCGACGTCACTGGTGCCAAGCTGTATCGGCCTGTAGGGACCTCACTTGGCCCTGCCTGAGATTTGGAACCAAATCCACCCGCTTGTTGCTTGTCAAAACAAGCGGTAAATCCTTTGTTCAGGCCAAGGGTAGTATAGAAGAGCCGGGGTCACTCATCCGTGGAAAGAAAGAAAGATGAGGCAAGCAAGACCTCTTGGTCATCCACTGCCTCAGTCTCCATCCCCAAACATCTTGACCTGGTCTTGTGGTGATGATGGCAATCCCTCAAGGTCGAGGATGATGGCCTTCGCGCAAATTTACTGGTGAGTCCATAGGTGACTGATAAGACCAATTCTTGCTTGAAAAGATCGGTCGCAGTGCGAACGTCTAGTGCCGGAAGGGAGAGTCGCACGTGGTTGTTGTTGACGCTCCTTCCGTCGTCGTCTTTTCTCCTCCAGCACTGAAGGCCTTTTCGACTCGAAAGTCGCCGTTCCCTCATGGATGGTGGTTTTCCAGAGTGGTCTGTTTTTTGCCGTTTCCTCCCACTCAGTGAAGTCGATGTCACACTTTTTGAGGTTCGTTTTCAGGGAGTCCTTGTAGCGTTTCTTCTGGCCTCCTTTTGTACGCTTGCCGTCTTTGAGTTGGGAGTAGAAGATCTGTTTGGGAAGTCATTCGTCAGTCATTTACGCATCCGAAACCTGGTCTTGTAATGCACATATGACAAAGTCACTGTGCAAGTCATTAGCCATTCTTAATGATGACCAAATGACCCTCATCACTTTGACAGGCAAACATAAAAGAAACAGGAAGCAGAATGAATTACAAATATTATAAAAGAATGCTTTTATTAAAAATCATCATCATCATTGTTCGACCGTGGTCGAGACTTTCATAGTCTTTTCAAATGGCTAATAATGTGTGCGCGCGCCACTACTACACACATTGGAAAGCATTGTACAACCAAGTACTAAAGAAGATCTTTCCTCCTCCATGAAACAAAGCTGTTCCCGCTGGACGTCAACCCAGTATTTCTAAGCTACGGACCCAGTGATTTATTGTAAGGTTATCTCCATAGCAGATTGCCTTCACTACGGCTAAAGAGCCCTTTCTACCCCATATTAAAAATACCTTAACCCTTTCGTTATTGTATTTCTGTTGAGATGCTCTGTGTTTCTTTCAATTAATTTTAAATATAAACAAAGAATTCAGTAAAATAACTTAGTTATCATTCAGCTAGTGTTAGGGACATAAATTGTGACTAAGGTTTGGTGGAAGATTTTAATTCAAAACTTATGAAAACAAGACATTTGTACTCAGAGCCAGAGGTGGTTTCAGCTGGGTTGGTATTAATCATTTGTTAACCCTTTTGTTACCATATTTCTGTTGAGATGCTCTGTGTTTCTTTCAATTACTTTAAATGTAACAAAGAATTTAGTAAAATATCTTAGTTATCATTAAGCTAGCGTTAGGGACATAAATTGTGACTAAGGTTTGGTGGAAGATTTTATTTCAGAACTTATGAAAACAAGACATTTGTACTACAGAACCAGAGGCAGTTTCAGCCGGGTTGGTAATGAAAGGGTTAAGTTATTTCAACAGGGTGGAGATAGTCATATAGATTGTTGAGAGGGTGTTTGCACAGTTAGTCTTTCCCATGTGTATACATATGTGGTTATATAAGATAAATTTTTTTCAAAGAACTAATTTTGATATTATGTGTTACTCGTTAATATGAATACACAGAATAGTTAATTGATATTTTTAGAGAGATTGGTTTCCCACAGATATCTCGGTAACATGGTTGGTGTCTTGTATGAAAGCGTTTGTATGTAAGTACATAAGTTACATCTTTCAGAGAATGATCTGAAATGAAGAGATGGCCGTGAGGCATTTGCTTCGCAACCACATGGTTTGGGGGCAGAGTCCCATTAACAGTACCCTAGGCAATTGCCTTCTGTTCCTAGGCTGACCAATGCCTTGTGGGTAAATTTGTATGAATGTGTTTGACCTCGCTAGCGCTGGGCCCATGTCAAAAGCACCCAGTACACTTTGTAAAGTGGTTGCTATTAGGAAGGGCCTCCAGCAATAGAAACCATGCCATAGCAGACAGTAGAGTTTGGTGCAATCCCCTGGCTTGCATGTCAAAAACCGTTCAACACATGCCAGCATGGAAAACAGATGTTGAATGAGGATGATGGCCAGTCACATAATTTATTCCTTGCAAGGGTAATGTTTGTGAGCAGTTAGAAGTCTTCTTTGCAAGAATGATTTACCACAGGTGTCACAGCGATATGGTTTCCTTCCAGTATGAATGCATTTGTGTTGACTTAATTCACCACTTTGGGCAAAAGACTTACCACAGATATCACAGTGATAAGGATTCTCTCCTGTATGAATTCGTTTGTGAGTAACCAGTGCACTTCCATCGCAGAACGTTTTACCACAGATATCACAGTGATACGGCTTTTCTCCTGTATGAATTCGTTTGTGTCTAGTCAAACCAAAACTTGCAGAGAAAGATTTACCACAAATGTCACAGTGATATGGTTTCTCTCCTGAGTGAATCCGTTTGTGAATAGTCAGGGTACTTCCCCCTGAGAATGATTTCCCACAGATATCACAGTGATACGGTTTTTCTCCGGTATGAACACGTTTGTGCTTAATTACGATGCTACTTTCAGAGAATGATTTTCCACAGATATCACAGCTGTACAATCTCTCACCTGTGTGGGTGAGTTTGTGTCGAGTCAAGTGAAACCTGCGTGAGAACAACATACCACAGATATCACAGTGATATTTTTTCTCTCCTGTGTGAATAAACATGTGTGTAGATAAGTTACCTCTCTGAGAGAATGATTTACCACAGACATCACATTGATAAGGCTTCTCACCTGTATGGAATCGTTTGTGAGCAGTTAAGCTACCTGCATCTGAGAAAGACTTGTCACAGATATCACAGTGATATGGCTTCTCACCTGTATGAATGTGTTTGTGGCTAACTAAATGATCGTTTTGAGAGAATGATTTACCACAGATATCACACCGATATGGTTTATCTCCCGTATGAATACGTTTGTGTCGAGTTAAGCTACTGTCAACAGAGAATAATCTACCACAGATATCACAGCGATATGGCTTCTCTCCAGTATGAATATATTTGTGTGTAGTTAAAGTACTTGCTCTAGAGAATGATTTCCCACAGATATCGCAGTGATGGGGTTTGTCTCCTGTATGGATACGTTTGTGGGTAGCAAGGTTACCTCCGTGAGAGAAAGTCTTTTTACATACATCACACTGGTGTAACGGCTTTGCCATCTCTTGAGGTAAAATATAAATCAGTTCTTAAACTTTCCCAGCTAGATATTTTCATAAGATATTTAACATCACCTCTAGTAGGCGCCGAGCTGGCAGAAACGTTAGCATGCTGGGCGAAATGCTTGGCAGTATTTCGTTTGCCTTTACGTTCTGAGTTCAAATTCCACCAAGGTCGATTTTGCCTTTCATCCTTTTGGGGTCGATTAAATAAGTACCAGTTACGCACTGGGGTCGATGTAATCAACTTAATCCAGTCGTCTGTCCTTGTTTGTCCCCCTCTGTGTTTAGCCCATTGTGGGTAGTAAAGAAATAGAAATAGGTATAACTATGAATTTTTATTTCACATTTAAAAGGTAAATTTTCTCCAACTTTTTTGTAGATCATTACTGGAATAACCATGAAATTCAATTTCTCCAATTTTCAAGGTAAATTTTCTCCAATTTTCATTTGAATATCAAATCATTTTGAATAAATTCCTAATTGTGAAGTGGACAGATTTTGTTCTCAATCTCAATTCACAAGAAATATTTCCCTGTAATTCTGCAGATATTAATACAAAAATGAAGGTGTTTGTTTTGGGTATCTTCCATTAGTCTTTAACACACAAAATTGATGAGAGAACTGAAGTCAGATATTCTTAAACACTTGAATTGTTCTGATATTCTGAAATAAGAGAAAAACAGTAAAAGATATTGAGGAAACTTAATGAGTAGAACTTCAACAATGGAAATTTCACTATATTTCTATATAGACAAATGGATAGATAGGGTTGTGTGGTAAGTAGCTTGTTTACCAACCACATGGTTCCGGGTTCAGTGTCACTGCGTGGCACCTTGGGCAAGGGTCTTCTACTATAGCCTCGGGCCGACCAAAGCCTTGTGAGTGGATTTGGTAGGCGGAAACTGAAAGAAGCCCGTCGTATATATGTATATATATATATATATATATGTGTGTATGTTTGTGTGTCTGTGTTTGTCCCCCCAACATCGCTTGACAACCGATGCTGGTGTGTTTACGTTCCCGTAACTTAGCGGTTCGGCAAAAAGAGACCGATAAAATAAGTACTAGGCTTACAAAGAATAAGTCCTGGGGTCGATTTGCTCGACTAAAGGCGGTGCTCCAGCATGGCCACAGTCACATGACTGAAACAAGTAAAAGAGTAAAGAGAGATAGATAGATAAACAGGTAGATAAATAGACAGAGATAGATAGATAGATAAATAGAGATAGATAGGTAGACATATATAGATAAATAGACAGACAAATAGATGGATAAACGGATGGATGGATGGATAGATAGATAGGCACAGATATGCTATAGAAATAAACTTTGACGTACGCACCTTGAAGTTTTCCAGTGTTAAAACTTTCTTTGGAAGTTGCACGTCATCTTCAGCAGGTGCTTCGTGTGTGTAGGCAGAGTACGGCCGACTTGTCAAGAAGATCCCTTAACAACCACGAGGTCCTTCGTTCTGTCCTACTGCGTGACACTTTGGGCAAATAACACTTTCTGCAGTGTCCAGTTGACCTGAATGAAATCGGACAGAGGGGAAAGTGCTGAACCCAGGAATTCCAAAGAGGTCAGCTTCGGGTCGCAGAGGTTCTTGTATGATTCCAGCGGAATCCTCGAAGACTCGCGGGAATTGCGGAGCAGGGGATTCAGTTGGTCTTACACCTGAATCCTCAACGGCGAACGACGGGGATCCACGATGTATGAAAATGTCTGTATAGGTATAGATGGAAATGGTGAGGATATTAAGAAATGGTTAATAGCAAAATGTGGGAAATAAAAAAAATTGGAATGGGCAGTGAAAAGGAAAACGAAACAGTGAAAGAAATTATATAACTTTGTTTAAGTAATTTTTTTTAGTCCTTCCTTTTTTCTGAGTTGTGCGTTAGATGTGAAATTAGATATGAAATTATTCGTATCTAATTCCGGTCTCCTAATAATTATCAGTTATAAAGTGGAATTGATCAAGGAATAAAGATTTGTATGAAACTATAGAAGGAAATAAACGGAATTTGCAAGACTGAACGGTTAATGGACGAGGAAGTAACTCTTCTTTCAACAAAAGTCTTGAATATTTTTATTTAGCTTCGGGTTTAAATGACAATTAATTAATTCAACAAATTGTTAGAAAGGATCACAAAAGTACAGCCCCCAAAATTACTGCAGGGCTTAATGACCGCCTCAAGAACCCAGTTTCCACAAAAACTTTTCGCTGGGATCTGCACAAAGCCAGATTTGAAGGGAGGGCTGCAATCAGAAAACCACTACTTTCAAAAACAAACGTTGCAAAGCGTTTAGAGTGGAGTAAAAACCTACAGAAATGATCCCTAGAGCAGTGGAAGAATGTTATTTTCTAGGACGAGTCATCCTTTACCTTATTTCCGACCACCGGCCGAGTATACGTGTGAAGAGAGCCAAAAGAAGCATTTGACCAAGACTGCCTTCTTCCAACTGTTAAACATGGAGGAGGATCTGTAATGATCTGGGGAGCTATATCTTGGATATCTGCCAGCCCAATGGTTTCCCTTCATGGCAGAATTAATATTCAAGACTATTTAAGCATTTCATCTGATCAAATTCATCCTATGGTAGGGGAACTGTTTCTGGAGAGAAACGCAAGCTTTCAGGATGATAACGCACCAATTCACACAGCTAAAGTTGTCACTGAATGGCACGAGGAACATTCATCAACCGTTTCAAAGTAAACATTAGTCCTTGCTCTTTTTAACACAATAATTTCTGGTATTTCATATACAGCAGATCGTTCCTTCTATGTTTCCGACGAAGAGCTCTGCTCGAAACGTTAAACCTTCCTTCTTTCCTGAGCGTCCAATAATACTATATTTGTTCCACGTCCTCGTGTTGTCGTGTTATTTTTGTGCTTTCTTGTTTGGATTAACTATGGAACCCGTGGAAGAGGTAGACCCAGGAAAACCTGGGACGAGGTGGGGAAGCACGACCTTCGAACGTTAGGTCTCACCATGGAAATGACTAGAGACCGAGACCTATGGAAGTATGCTGTGCGTGAGAAGACCCGGCAAGACTAGTGAAGCCATAACCCATGGCCCCTCCCTGGGAACGTAGTCAGTCCACCTGTGCATACCTTCCTGCTTGTGATACTTGTGAAGACCTGTTGAGGCAAGTGAAAGTCAAATCGAATCAAATCAAAATAGATGAACATCAATGGAATTTGTATCCTCGTGGTACCAGTGCCGGTGGCGCATAAGAAAACCATCCGAACGGGACCGTAGCCAGTACCGCATCGACTGGGCTCCGTACTGTGGGCACGTAACAAACACCATCCGATCGTAGCCGTTCGCCAGCCTCGTCTGGCACCTGTTTCGGTGGCACATAAGAAAAGACCGAAAACACCATCCGAGCGTGGCCGTCTGCCAGCCTCGTCTGGCACCTGTGTCGGTGGCACATAAAAAACACCATCCGAGCGTGGCCGTCTGGCACCTGTGTCGGTGGCACATAAAATCACCCACTACACTCTCGGAGTGGTTGGCGTTAGGAAGGGCATCCAGCTGTAGAAACACTGCCAGATCTGACTGGCCTGGTGCAGCCTTCGGGCTTGCCAGACCCCAGTTTAACCGTCCAACCCGTGCTAGCATGGAAAGCGGACGTTAAACGATGATGATGCATATATATATATATTACCGATCGTGGCCGCTGCCAGATTCCCCTTGCACCTGTGCTGGTGGCATGTAAACAACACCCACTACACTTGCGGAGTGGTTGGCGTTAGGAAGGGCATCCAGCTGTAGAAACACTGCCAGATCAGACTGGGCCTGGTGCAGCCTCCTTGCTTCCCAGACCCTGGTCGAGCCGTCCAGCCCGTGCTAGCACGGAAAACGGACGTTAAACAATGATCATGATGATGATATATATACAAATTAAAATCCAGGAAACAGAAAAGTAGCATTAATATAGTTTATTCACTGCAAAAATTCAACATGTACACTCACAGCTGTTTCGATTGTGCTCAAAAGAAATTCCAATAATTAAAACATTTAATTGGGCAAAATCTCATCAGAGGAATGAAAAAGACATATCGTTAGGTTATCACATGTTATTCTTCCAAAACATCTCAACAGACTAAAACTTTTTTTCATTACTAAAATTGGTATAAATCTTGGCCAGTGGGTAACAGGTTGTATAAGGTTAATAATCTTTATATATATAAAACTGAGAATGCGTGTCTGACTGTCTGTGTGTTTTCCGAAAACTTGAGAACTACAGAACCAATTTCATTCAAATTTTACACATGCCTTACTTAGGGTCCATGTAGTTTCATGGGCAAAAAAAAAATGTTCAACTTCTTGCCTAGAGCGAGCCCATAGCAATATCATATTTTCTCCGCTATTTCAGTATTACATGTTAAAAGTGAAACAAAAATATTTCTCTCTTTTATGTCAGATGCTTTCATTTTAACAATAAAAATAATAATAACAATTCAATTATATGTAGTAAGTAATAATTAAAATCAAACTAAAGTATAATATAATCGTAACATACAAAAGTAAAAATAGCAATTGGTATAAAATAGCATCAGTGATTTGAACTTGAATAAGTGGTTTCACATGAATGGGAATAAATTAAAAATATAATTAGCGTGCAGAAATGGAATAGTCCAGATGGATAATACAAAATTAAATTAAAGACAAGACTTTTGTCTATAAAGTATACAACGTAGAGAAAAAAGAAGAGCTAACAATTCCAGTCTGTTATATATTTTGAGTATTGTTATCACTAGCGATATCAAGATATAACTTTGTATTTTGCATTTCATGTACTCTTTTTTCTCTTTTACTTCTTTCAGTCATTTGACTGCGGCCATGCTGGAGCACCACCTTTAGTCGAGCAAATCGACCCCGGAACTTATTCTTTGTAAGCCCAGTACTTATTCTATCGGTCTCCTTTGCCGAACCGCTACACTTATGTGTAGATGTATATAGATAGATGTACATGTAATATGTACACATATATACATGCACTAGCACTATGACCCGGCAACGACGGGTCTTTAATGCTAGTTGGTAAATAAATGGTAGATAGTGAGTGATATTTCTCACTATAATTATTTTATAATGTATCGATTTAATTATTTTGTAATTTATCTATATCAGTTCAATCAATTTCTTTAACAAAGTTATAAATGTGATCACGTTGTTCTCTCATTCATATGATACTATTTTTACTATAACTCACTAATCTAACATTTATTTAATGCGGTTTCGATTCTCAGACCGGGCGTTGTGTGTGTTTATTGAGCGAAAACACCTAAAGCTCCACGAGGCTCCGGCAGGGGGTGGTGATGATCTCTGCTGTACTCTTTCTGCCTGCTTCTTGAGTAATGCTGCGATGGACTGGCGTCCTGTCCAGCTGGTGGTGTAACACATATCCCACAGAAACCGGGCCCATGAGCCTGGCTAGGTTTGTAAAGGGCGCATAAATAAATAAAAATAATAAATATACTGGCATGTAATAAAACTGTGTAAGAGAATAATTTACCACAACTCAATTGCAAGAAGCACTTCCATCAAGTTAAGCTATTTATTCGAGAGAATGATTTAATAGAGGTGCAGGAGTGGCTGTGTGGTAAGTAGCTTGCTTACCAACCACATGGTTCCGGGTTCAGTCACACTGCGTGGCATCTTGGGCAAGTGTCTTCTGCTATAGCCCCGGGCCGGCCAAAGCCTTCTGAGTGGATTTGGTAAACGGAAACTGAACGAAGCCTGTCGTATATATGTATACATATATATGTATATATGTGCATGTGTTTGTGTGTTTGTGTTTGTCCCCCTAGCATTGCTTGTCAATCGATGCTGGTGTGTTACGTCCCCGTTACTTAGTGGTTCAGCAAAAGAGACTGATAGAATAAGTACTGGGCTTACAAAGAACAAGTCCTGGGGTCGATTTGCTCAACTAAAGGCGGTGCTCCAGCATGGCCGCACTCAAATGACTGAAACAAGTAAAAGAGAGAGAGAGAGAGAGAGTAATAGAATTATCACAGTGTTATGGTTTCTTTCCTGCGTGGATATGTTTGTGAGCAGTTAAGTTACCTTTTTGAGAGAAAGATTTTTCACATACATCACAGTGATAAGGCTTCTCTCCTGTGTGAATGTGTTTGTGAGAAATTAAGGTATGTTTCTGAGAGAAGGATTTACCACAGATATCACACACGTATGGCTTCTCTCCCGTATGAATACGTTTGTGTTTACTCAAGTGGTAACTTTGAGAAAAAGATTTACCGCAAATATTACAGGGATAGGGTTTCTCACCTGTATGAATGTATTTGTGTTTAGTTAGGTTTTGATTCTGAGAGAATGATTTACCGCAGATATCACACTGATAAGGTTTCTCTCCTGTATGAATGTATTTGTGAGTAGTTAAGTGGTGTATCTGAGAGAATGATTTACCACAGATATCACAATGATATGGTTTCTCTCCTGTATGAATACGTTTGTGAGTGGTTAGGTCACCATTTCTAGAGAATGATTTACCACAGATATGACACTGATATGGTTTCTCTCCTGTGTGAATGTATTTGTGAGTAGTTAAGTTGTGATTCTGAGAGAATGATTTACCACAGATATCACAGTGATAGGGTTTCTCTCCTGTGTGAATGTATTTGTGTTTAGCTAGGTTTTGACTCTGAGAGAATGATTTACCACAGATATCACAGTGATAGGGTTTCTCTCCTGTGTGAATGTATTTGTGTTTAGCTAGGTTTTGATTATGAGAGAATGATTCTCCACAGATATCACAGTGATAAGGTTTCTCTCCTGTGTGAATGTATTTGTGAGTAGTTAAGTGGTGTATCTGAGAGAAATATTTACCACAGATATCACAATGATATGGTTTCTCTCCTGTATGAATACGTTTGTGTTTAATTAACTGACAACCTTTAGAGAATGATTTACCACAGATATCACACTGAAATGGTTTCTCTCCTGTATGAATACGTTTGTGAGTAGTTAAGTGGTGATTCTGAGAGAATGATTTACCACAGATATCACACTGATAAGGTTTCTCTCCTGTGTGAATGTATTTGTGAGTAGTTAAGTGCTGATTATGAGAGAATGATTCTCCACAGATATCACACTGATAAGGTTTCTCTCCTGTGTGAATGTATTTGTGAGTAGTTAAGTGCTGATTATGAGAGAATGATTCTCCACAGATATCACAATGATATGGTTTCTCTCCTGTGTGTATGTATTTGTGAGTAGTTAAGTGGTGATTCTGAGAGAATGATTTACCACAGATATCACACTGATAAGGTTTCTCTCCTGTGTGAATGTATTTGTGAGTAGTTAAGTGGTGATTATGAGAGAATGATTTACCACAGATATCACACTGATATGGTTTCTCTCCTGTGTGAATGTATTTGTGAGTAGTTAAGTGGTGATTTCGAGAGAATGATTTACCACAGATATCACACTGATATGGTTTCTCTCCTGTGTGAATGTATTTGTGAGTAGTTAAGTGGTGATTATGAGAGAATGATTTACCACAGATTTCACAATGATATGGTTTCTCTCCTGTATGAATACGTTTGTGTTGAATTAACTGACTACTTTTAGAGAATGATTTACCACAGATATCACACTGATATTGTTTCTCTCCTTTATGAATACGTTTGTGAGTGGTTAGGTCACTATTTCCAGAGAATGATTTGCCACAGATATCGCAATGATGTGACTTAACCACAATGTGGATGCATTTGTGAATAGCTAAGCTATGATTCTGAGAGAATGATTTACCACAGGTATTACAGCGATACGGCTCGACACCTGCGTGAATGTGTTTATGTTTGGTCAAACGAACCTTTTCAGAGAATGATTTACCACAGATGTCACAGCGATAGAGATCCTCTCCTGCATGGAAACATTTGTGAATCGTCTGTTCATCTTTGAGAAAGAAGGACTTGTTGCAGACATCACAGTGAAATGATGTTTTCTCTTCTTCTTCTGTTTCGTCTTCAGTAAAATCAATCCTTAACGACTGTGTATAACAATTAACCTCATTATCACGTAATTCAATTTCCATTATTTTTCTCCTCTCACCACAAAGTCCAAATGTTTTTCTTTTTTTTTATATTCTATTCCCCAGTTATTTCTGTTGCTTTAAATGCTTAGCGGTATTTCGTCTGTCTTCAAATTCCACCGAGGTCGACTTTGCTTTTCATCCTCTCGGGGTCAATAAATAAAGTACCAGTTTCACACTGGGGTAGATATAATCGACTTAATCCCTTTGTCTGTCCATATTTGTCCCCTCTATGTTTAGTCCCTTGTGGGTAGTAAAGAAATAGAAATACGTATTTCGTCTGTCTTTTTGTTCTGAGTTCAAATCAGTGGGCAATAAAGAAATATATATTTCCATCAACTGTAATCATTGTCAATATCTGAGGGGGCTGCCAATTCCTTTGCAATCCAGGTTTAATTAGAATACAGGATTGGTTTTCTTGCACCCATTCCAGGCAGTAAAGTACAGAAATGCTGCTAATAATCACACACCCAAAGAAAATCTTTTACAATTCTATAATCGATTTATATAAACAGGGTAATATTTCTTGTGTGTAGCATCTTAGTTTCATCTTAAAGAATATATCATATATATTCATGATGTGTTCGATGTAAAATCTTCATTTATGCTAAATATCCTCTCTGATACTCTGAAATAAAAAAGAAATAATATGAGATATAGAATATACTTGAAAAGTAAAGATTAAATAATGAAAATTTTATTACGTTTTTATACTGATAAACTGGAGATATAAACCTTTAGCTGGCCAAATAAACGTTAACACGTCAGTCTGACAAACAAACAAGGAGATTATAACGTAGTCGTGGGATGTGCTAAAAATAATAGCTAAATAGCTCTTAAATCACACAGCAATTTAAAAAATTTTGTTTTGGTTTTTGCACAATCCTATGAATTACAGATTTGCAAGAGTTTTCTAAAAATTCCCAAAAAGTTTTGAACCAACAAAGAATTTACGATTTACATCTGCTGTTTGTTTGTTGAGCGAAGCGGTCTTCGTCCCAGAGCTCGCAAGAGGGAAGAAGTCAGAAACGTGGTCCTTTGCTATTCGTAAGACCCGAAGAAGAGAAAGCAGGTCAGCCCCCCCCTCGACACCGAGAGCATCGACGGATGGATGAATGCGCATCCAGGCTCGGTGGTTGCGTAGGAAGTCGGGGGACAAGAAACAGGAAGAAAGAGAGAGAGAAAGTTGGGGCGAAACAGTACAACAGGGGTCACCACCACCCTCTGCTGGAGCATCATGGAGCTTTAGGTTTTTCCGCTCAATAAACACACACAACGCCTGGTCTGGGAATCGAACCCGCGAGTCCGCTGCCCTAACCACTGGGCCATTGCGCCTCCACTTACATGTGCTGTATATGAAATACCAGAAGTTATTGTGTTAAAAAGAGCAAGGACTAATGTTTACTTTGAAACGGTTGATGATGATATATATATATATATATATTTATTGCCCACAAGGGGATATACAAAGAGGGGACAAACAAGGACAGACATAGGGATTAAGTCAATTACATCGAACTCAGTGCATAACTGGTACTTAATTTATCGACCCTGAAAGATGAAAGGCAAAGTCGACCTCAGTGGAATTTGAACTCATAACGTAAAGACACATGAATTTTGCCCGTCGTGCTAATGTTGCTGCCAGCTCGCCACCTTTATATATATATATATATATATTTTATTTTACTTTATAGAAGGAGCTTCAACAGTACTAGAACTGTTTCATTTAGATGAAACAGTTCTAGTCCTGTAGAAGCTCCTTCTATAAAATAAATTACTTTACTCTGCTATGTATTGAGTACCTTATTTACTGTGGTTAACCCCAACTCAACCCGGGACCTACATACATACATATATATATATATATATATATATATATATATATATATTAGTAAAACGGTAAGATAACAAAAGAAAGAAAGAAAGAGACCTCAATATTATGTAAATAGAGGAAATTTTTATCTATAAAATAATATGTTACATTTACTCAATAGTCAAGATAAAACTCTGAGTTTCAGATGCCGAAGTGGAAATCCACAACACCATCTCTTCGGTTATCTGGCCATCTGAAAAAACGCTATGAAAAAATACCGTAATATAAAGGGAAATTACTGTATTATAATTCTGCGAGCGAAAACCCACGTGCGTACTTATACGTCACTATGGAAACATACACATCTTCACTCGCATTTTTCGCCAAATATATACGCATAATATATACAACCTCATACACACACACACATGCGTACCGTAAAAGTTCATACATACGTCTATATACGCACAAACACAAGAAAAACCATGGTTAAAGGTAACAGAAAAAAAACATAAGGAAGTATACAAAGCATAAAAACCACGTTCATATACGGACATGCCCCTATGCACTCATACACACACACACGCCCATATATGTACATACCCGCACATATTTATATACGCATACATACACACGCATATACAAAAAATGAATATATATATGTCCCCCCCCACCATAAAAATACTAAGTAAAAACGTCTATATATATATATATATATGCACATACACACACACAAAAGTTGACGATTACAAAGGTATTTCACAAGAATCATACATATAGTGGAAGCCGCTTATTGTGATCATTTCCGTACAGCATTGGCCAACACCTAACAGATGACGTTAAACAAATATAAAGTCTGAACAAATTAATTTCGATAACAATAACCGGCTGATAACGTTATCCGCTATTCCGATTTACCGCCACTCCATTCCTGCCCAGCCTACATCAATACACAACAAACTACGGCATTTCTATAAATCGCAGTATTTGCTATACAACGTCTTCAATCAGATCGTATTCCTCTCCAATATATATACATATATATATAATAACTTACCCCTGATGCTTAATAAATAAATAAATATTTATTTACTTTCGATTTCGTCTCCAAAGAATTGAGGAAACGTGACAAGCCGGAAGTAAGGTGCGTCATGTGACTTAGACTCTTTAATATATGAAACCACAAAGAGTGCTGCCGACACAAAAGCGAAACTAAGAAGGAAGGGGGAACGTAATATTGTTGTTGACTATCACCATGGTTACTGTCTAAGCGGAAGGCGCATGGCTCGGTGGTTAGCGCATCGGGCTATCAATCGCGAGTTAGTGAGTTCGATTCCCTGGATCTTTTCGTTTTGACTGGCAGATTTTTAAAATAATTTCTTTGTAACTAAACACTTTTAAACTTAAGTACCAGTTACGCACTGGGGTCGATGTAATCAACTTAATCCCTTTGTCTGTCCTTGTCTGTTCCCTCCTATCTTTTCGGTTTGAACAGCAGTTTTTAACATAATTTCTAGGTAACTAAACACTTTTAAACATCGTGTAATGGTAGAATTTGTTACATAAAACATCTTTTTCTCTTGGCTTTCTTTAGAAAATTCTGTAGTTTGTAAGCTACAATTATTGCTGTTGATAAACTACGGCAGATATTGTTATCACCTCAATAGACGTCATTGATTGGTTGAAATTGCCGAAATGCAAGAAATTAAACAACAAATAGCTTACAAGCTACAGAATTTTCTCAAGAAAACCAAGAGAAAAAGATGTTTTATAAATACATTCTACCAGTATACGAATTTTAAAGAATAAGTCCTGGGGTCGATTTGATCGACTAAAGGCGGTGCTCCAGCATGGCCACAGTCACATGACTGAAACAAGTAAAAGAGTAAAGAGAGATAGCTAGATAAACAGGTAGATAAATAGGTCGGTAGGTAGGCAGATAGATAAATAGACAGACAGATAAGATAGATAGATAGATAGATATATAGATAGATAGATAGATAGATAGATAGATAGACACAAATAGATAGACAGACAGACAGACAGACAGATAGATAGATAGATAGAAGCAGTTCTTCCCTCGAAAAGGACGATTCTTTTCTTCAGCTTTAAAGCTTCCAACATGAATGTTGGTGGTGGTGGCCATGTTTATAGCAGTAAGGGTTGTCTTTACTTCTTTGTATCATCTAAGGCCAGACTGGAAGGTTTCTGTGTGCGTTCAAGCGGAACAACTTCCTTTTCAAACAGATAGTGGAAGCACTCCGTCGGTTACGACGATGAAGGTTCCGGTTGATCCGAATCAACGGAACAGCCTGCTCGTGAAATTAACGTGTAAGTGGCTGAGCACTCCGCAGACACGTGTACCCTTAACGTAGTTCTCGGGGATATTCAGCGTGACACAGAGTGTGACAAGGCCGGCCCTTTGAAATACAGGTACAACAGAAACAGGAAGTAAGAGTGAGAGAAAGTTGTGGTGAAAGAGTACAGCAGGGATCACCACCATCCCCTGCTGGAGCCTCGTGGAGCTTTTAGGTGATTTCGCTCAATAAACACTCACACCGCCCGGTCTGGGAATCGAAACCGCGATCCTATGACCGCGAGTCCGCTGCCCTAACCACTAAATAAAACACAAAAATACAAAGTAAATAATTTTAAAACTAAGTAAATAACACACAAAAACACATAGTAAGGATCGACTAGTCATGACTAGCTAGCG
Source organism: Octopus sinensis (assembly GCF_006345805.1). Taxonomy (NCBI): domain Eukaryota; kingdom Metazoa; phylum Mollusca; class Cephalopoda; order Octopoda; family Octopodidae; genus Octopus; species Octopus sinensis. The sequence continues at coordinate 2,133,115 of NC_043024.1, forward strand.
CGGATGCACGAGTACGCGAGTGCGCGCACCGGATTCACTCTTCTCAAGTAGTACCGATAGATAGACAGACAGAGATAGATAGATAAATAGAGATAGATAGGTAGACATATATAGATAAATAGACAGACAAATAGATGGATAAACGGATGGATGGATGGATAGATAGATAGGCACAGATATGCTATAGAAATAAACTTTGACGTACGCACCTTGAAGTTTTCCAGTGTTAAAACTTTCTTTGGAAGTTGCACGTCATCTTCAGCAGGTGCTTCGTGTGTGTGTGTGTGTGTGTGTAGGCAGAGTACGGCCGAATGGTCAAGAAGATTCCTTAACAACCACGAGGTCCCTCGTTCCGTCCTACTGCGAGACACTTTGGGCAAATAACACTTTCTGCAGTGTCCAGTTGACCTGAATGAAATCGGACAGAGGGGAAAGTGCTGAACCCAGGAATTCCAAAGAGGTCAGCTTCGGGTCGCAGAGGTTCTTGTATGATTCCAGCGGAATCCTCGGCGACTCACGGGAATTCCGGAGCAGGGGATTCAGTTGGTCTTACACCTGAATCCTCATCGGCGAACGACGGGGATCCACGATGTATGAAAATGTCTGTATAGGTATAGATGGAAATGGTGAGGATATTAAGAAATGGTTAATAGCAAAATTTGTGAAAGAAAAAAAACTGGAATGGGCAGTGAAAAGGAAAACGAAACAGTGAAAGAAATTATATAACTTTGTTCAAGTAATTTTTTTTAGTCCTTCCTTTTTTCTGAGTTGTGCGTTAGATATGAAATTAGATATGAAATCATTCGTATCTAATTCAAGTCTCCTAATAATTATCAGTTATAAAGTGGAATTGATCAAGGAATAAAGATTTGTATGAAACTATAGCAGGAAATAAACGGAATTTGCAAGACTGAACGGTTAATGGACGAGGGGAAGTAACTCTTCTTTCAACAAAAGTCTTGAATATTTTTACATAGCTTCGGGTTTAAATGACAATTAATTAATTCAGCAAATTGTTAGAAAGGATCACAAAAGTACAGCCCCCAAAATTACTGCAGGGCTTGACGACCGCCTCAAGAACCCAGTTTCCACAAAAACTTTTTGCTGGGAGCTGCACAAAGCCAGATTTCAAGGGAGGGCTGCAATCAGAAAACCACTACTTTCAAAAACAAACGTTGCAAAGCGTTTAGAGTGCAGTAAAAACCTACAGAAATGATCCCTAGAGCAGTGGAAGAATGTTATTTTCTAGGACGAGTCATCCATTATGTTATTTCCGACCACCGGCCGAGTATACGTGTGAAGAGAGCCAAAAGAAGCATTTGACCCAGACTGCCTTCTTCCAACTGTTAAACATGGAGGAGGATCTGTAATGATCTGGGGAGCTATATCTTGGATATCTGCCAGCCCAATGGTTTCCCTTCATGGCAGAATAAATAGTCAAGACTATTTAAGCATTTTATCTGATCAAATTCATCCTATGGTTGTGGATCTGCTTCTGGAGGGAAACACAAGCTTTCATGATGATAATGCACCAATTCACACAGCTAAAGTTGTCACTGAATGGCACGAGGAACATTCCAAAGACAGAGATGAAAAACTCTTCAATGAAATTCCTCATCAGGAATTACAGACTGTTATGAATGATTATGACCCCCAAAAATATACAAACACCTTTTGTAGCACAGATGTGAACAAATAATTTATTTGTTCACGCCTGGGCTATATCATCATCCTCATCATGATCATTTAGCTCCGCTTTCCATGCTAGCATGGGTTGGACGGTTCAACTGGGGTCTGGGAAGCCAGAATGCTGCACCAGGCCCAGTCCGATCTGGCAGTGTTTCTACAGCTGGATGCCCTTCATAACGCCAACCACTCCATATCTGCGGCAAATTCTTCACTCAAAACGATGGTTTAATTAAACACAAACGTATCCATACAGGAGAGAAACCATATCACTGTGATATCTGTGGTAAATCATTCTCGCAAAATCACCATTTGACCAAGCATAAACCTACTCACACAGGAGATAAGTCATATCATTTGATACCTGTGGCAAATCGTTCTCTCAAATAAATAACTTACCTACTCACAAGCGTATTCATACAGGAGATAAGCCGTATCACTGTGACACCTGTGGTAAATCTTTCTTTCAAATAAATAACTTAAACACTCACAAGCGTATTCATACAGGTGAGAAGCCCTATCACTGTGATACCTGTGGTAAATCATTCTCTCAGAATCATAACTTAACGACTCACAAACACATCCATATGGAGAGAAGCCTTAACAGTGCAATATCTTTTATGTTCTTACTTGATTCGATCATTGAATTGCGGTCATACTGGAGCACCGCCTTAACCCTTTAGTGTTTAAACCAGCCATATCCGACCCAAATAATCTACCTGTTTTCTGTTAAAACTGCCCACATTTGGTATCTCACATCAGCCTATAATGTCAATCTAAAAACAGGTGATAACATCATCAAAATCTTAAAGCTACGAAATAATGACATGATTCGCTTAAAACAATATGATGAATAAATATTATATTTGACAGAATAATCTGAATGCTAAAGGGTTAAAGGGTTTACTCCAACAAAACGATTTCATTGCACGTAAAAGACACCCAGTGCACTCGGTAGAGTGGTTGGCATCAGGAAGAGCATCCAGCTGTAGAAACCCTGCTAGAATAGCTGACTGGAGTCTGGTGCAGCTCTCCAGCCTTGCCAGCCCCTGTCAAAAGTCTAACCAATGCGAAGATGGAAATCCAATAATATTTCTTTATTGGTCTCTTTTGTTAAACTGCTAGGTTACAGGTGCTTAAACAAACCAACACAGTTTATCAAACAATAGGCAAACAAGCACACATATGCATGATGGCTTCCATACAGTTTCTGTCAACCAAATTCACTCACACAATATTGGTTAGCCCAGACTATGATGGAAGACACTTGCCCACGGTGCTGCACATTTTCCAAAAAAGATGGACTTCTGGTGACTGTATACTGTTTCAACAAGGATTGTTATCCATTATTCTGTTTTTCACAATCATCATCCTCATCATTTAATGTCTGTTGTCCATGCTGGCATGGGTTGGACGGTTTGACCAGGGCTGGCAAGCTGTACCAGACTCTAGTCTAGTTTGGCATGGTTTCTATGGCTGGATGCTCTTCCTAACACCAAACACTCTGAGAGTATAATGGGCGCTTTTATGTGCACTGGCACAGGTGCCAGTTGTGTGACACTAGTATCTGCCACAACTACAATTTCGCTTGGCTTGATGGGTCTTCTCAAACACAGCATAATGCCAAAGGTCGTGGTCACTTGCATGGCCTGATGCCAAAGGTCGTGGTCATAAGGAGAATACATTCTACAGACTCTTATTGTCAGATGATTGACCATAAAATACTGAAATCAAAACAACCAAGATTTTTATCTATTTTTTTTTTATTTGGATTTTAATGTGAATTACTTATGTAATTACGTTTACCTTTTCTGTCTGAGAATAAAAAAATTGCTTTATATTATTATTCTTGTTGTCAATCAACTTACCATTTCTCATCTTCAACAAACAAGAACTTCCAGCCTTTACTCCTCAGCCTTCCTAATTCATTTTCATCCTCTGCCAGGCATTATATGGAAGTTTTCCTGTTGCTCACAGACAGATACTTTTTTCTTTACGAAAGGATCAATAAATATACTATTAAGCATTCATCCAATTCCTTGCCTTTTTTTTTCTCCGGAAATTGTAGTTAAGACACCCGTGCCAGTGGCACGTAAAAGCACCAACTGATCGTGGCCGTTTGGCAGCCCTCCCTGGCCCCTGTGCCGGTGGCACATAAAAAGCACCATTCTAGCGTCGCAGTTACTAGCATCGCCTGACTGGCGTCCGTGTCGGTGACACGTAAAAGCACCAACCGATCGTGGCCATTTGCCAGCCTGCTCTAGCCCCCGTGCCGGTGGCAAGTAAAAAACGCCCACTACACTCATGGAGTGGTTGGCGTTAGGAAGGGCATCAAGCTGTAGAAACACTGCCAGATCAGACTGGAGCCTGGTGCAGCCACCATGGCTTACCAGATGCCGGTCGAACCGTCCAACCCATGCTAGCATGGAAAGCAGACGTTAAACGATGATGATGCTCCAGCATGGCCACAGTCAAATGACTGAAACAAGTAAAAGAGTAAAGAGTATATATATATATATATATGTATATACACAAAATAAGAAAATGGAGAAACACATCTTAATCAATGATAAACTACCAGATAATTCCCAATCACATAATTTATTAAACCACTACATATGAACATTAAGGCCAAACATAATAATATAGAACAAAACAATGCACATCAATGAGTAATATGATACAATAAGTACAGTATGTATAAGTGAATATAAATAAATACAAATATAAATTACATCTTACAGCTGTTTCAGCCATGCAGATATGGGTGCCTCATTATGCTCATATCAGCTATGTGTCATAGGTTAATATGTGGTTATAAATGAGACACTTACAAAAATATCCCAAGGCTTCTCCAGAGATTATGAAGTACAAACTAAATTAAATATGAATATCAGAGGAGGTACACCCATATATATATATAACTGCTACTCATGTTGGCGAACTGTTCCTTATCAGTTGTGATATAATTCTTTCAGTAGCTTTCAATGTCTCTGTAGTTGCCTCTCTCTCTATTGTATCTTCTCTACTCTTATAGCAATTTATGCTGATACTGTTCAAGCAGAAATTGTAATCACCACCTCTTTGCATTCCATGATAGACTGTGGATGTTGGTTCTGCCTCACCTGACTTCATTTCATTGTTCCAAAACAACATAGGTGAAGGCAGGGCTGTGCCATTACGAAGCACGCTTTGCAACCAAGAGGTTTGCAGTTCAATCCCACAGAGCAGCAATCTGGGCAAAGATCTTCTATAGCCCTAGGTTGACCAAAGCCTTGTGAGTGGATTTGATGGATGGAAACTGCATGAAAGACTGTTGTGTGTGTGAGTATATATTTATATATACTCTTTACTGTTTTACTTGTTTCAGTCATTTGACTGTGGCCATGCTGGAGCACCGCCTTTAGTCGAGCAAATCGACCCCGGGACTTATTGTTTGGAAGCCCAGTACTTAGTCTATCGGTCACTTTTTGCCGAACCGCCAAGTGACGGGGACATAAACACAACAGCATCGGTTGTCAAGTAATGCTAGGGGGACAAACACAGACACACAAACACACACACGCATATATATATATATATACATATATACGACGGGCTTCTTTCAGTTTCCGTCCAAAGCCTTGTGAGTGGATTTGGTAGACGGAAACTGAACGAAGCTCGTCGTATATATGTATGTATGTGTTTGTGTGTCTGTGTTTGTCCCCCTAGCATTGCTTGACAACCGATGCCGGTGTGTTTATGTCTCCGTCACTTAGCGTTTCGGCAAAAGAGACCGATAGAATAAGTACCGGGCTTACAAAGAATAAGTCCTGGGGTCGATTTGCTCGACTAAAGGTGGTGCTCCAGCATGGCCGCAGTCAAATGACTGAAACAAGTAAAAGAGAGAGAGAGAGAGTAATAGAATTATCACAGTGTTATGGTTTCTTTTCTGCGTGGATATGTTTGTGAGTAGTTAAGTTACCTTTTTGAGAGAAAGACTTTTCACATACATCACAGTGATAAGGCTTCTCTCCTGTGTGAATGTGTTTGTGAGAAATTAATGTATGGTTCTGAGAGAAGGATTTAACACAGATATCACACACCAAAATGCAAATATATGGGAAATTACCACCTGTGTCATCTCTTGTGAAAGGTAGGAGAGTCCAGTTTGCTGGAAATTGTTGTAGAGCTAAAAGCGAGGTAATTTCTACTCTTCTCCTCTGGAAGCCATCTACTCGCAATACCAGAGGGCGCACACTCTCCTACCCAAGTGTAATCTCCAGGGATACAGGCATCCAGCAACAGGACCTCCGTAATGCTATGATGGACCGTGAAGTCTGGCGTAACATAGTAAATTCCATTGTCTCGACCACGGTCGAACAATGATGATGATGATGGCTTCTCTCCTGTGTGAACACGTTTGTGTTTGATTAAGACATCGCTCTGTGAAAAAGACTTTCCACAGATATCGCAGTGATATCGCCTCCCTCCTGTATGAATACGTTTGTGTTTAGCTAAGTGATGATTTAAAGAGAATGATTTACCACAGATATCACAGTGATACGGCTTCTCTTTACTCTGAATGTGTTTATGAGGATTTAAGTCACCAGCGAATGACTTTCCACAGATATCACAGTAGTATAGTTCCTCTCTAGTATGGAAGGGTTTGTGTTTAGTTAAATGTTGATTTTGTGAGAATGATTTACCACAAATATCAGTGATATGGTTTCTCTCCCGTATGAATACGCATGTGTGTAGTCAACACAAAATTCTGAGAGAATGATTTACCACAGATATAGCAGTGATAAGGTTTCTCTCCTGTGCGAATGTATTTGTGAGTAGTGAGGTTTTGATTCTGAGAGAATGATTCTCCACAGATATCACACTATGTTTTCTCTCCTGTGTGAATGTATTTGTGTTTAGTTAGGTTTTGATTCTCAGAGAATGATTTACCACAGATATCACACTGATAAGGTTTCTCTCCTGTGTGAATGTATTTGTGTTTAGTTAAGTGGTGATTCTGAGAGAAAGATTTACCACAGATATCACAATGATAAGGTTTCTCTCCTGTGTGAATGTATTTGTGTTTAGTTAAGTTTTGATTTTGAGAGAATGATTCTCCACAGATATCACAATGATAAGGTTTCTCTCCTGTATGAATGTATTTGTGTTTAGTTAAGTACTGATTATGAGAGAATGATTTACCACAGATATCACAATGATATGGTTTCTCTCCTGTATGAATACGTTTGTGTTTAGTTAAGTACTGATTATGAGAGAATGATTTACCACAGATATCACAGTGATAAGGTTTCTCTCCTGTGTGAATGTATTTATGAGTAGTTAAGTGGTTATTTTGAGAGAATGATTCTCCACAGGTATCACAATGATATGGTTTCTCTCCTGTATGAATACGTTTGTGAGTGGTTAGCTCACTATTTCCAGGGAATGATTTACCACAGATATCACAATGATATGGTTTCTCTCCCGTATGAATACGTTTGTGTTTACTCAAGTGGTAACTTTGAGAAAAAGATTTACCGCAAATATTACAGGGATAGGGTTTCTCACCTGTATGAATGCGCTTATGAGTAATTAAATGATGATTTTGAGAGAATGATTTACCACAGATATCACAGTGATAAGGTTTCTCTCCTGTGTGAAGGTATTTGTGAGTAGTTAAGTGGTGATTTTGAGAGAATGATTTACCACAGATATCACAACGATATGGTTTCTCTCCTGTATGAATACGTTTGTGTTTAATTAACTGACTACTTTCAGAGAATGATTTACCACAGATATCACACTGATATGGTTTCTCTCCTGTGTGAATGTATTTGTGAGTGGTTAGGTCGCTATTTCTAGAGAATGATTTACCACAGATATCACACTGATAAGGTTTCTCTCCTGTGTGAATGTATTTGTGAGTGGCTAAGTGGTGATTTCGAGAGAATGATTTACCACAGATATCACAATGATATGGTTTCTCTCCTGTATGAATACGTTTGTGTTCAATTAACTGACTACTTTTAGAGAATGATTTACCACAGATATCACAATGAAATGGTTTCTCTCCTGTATGAATACGTTTGTGAGTGGTTAGGTCGCTATTTCTAGAGTATGATTTACCACAGATATCACACTGATATGGTTTCTCTCCTGTGTGAATGTATTTGTGAGTAGTTAAGTAATGATTTTGAGAGAATGATTTACCACAGATATCACAATGATATGGTTTCTCTCCTGTGTGAATGTATTTGTGAGTGGTTAAGTGGTGATTTTGAGAGAATGATTTACCACAGATATCACAATGATATGGTTTCTCTCCTGTGTGAATGTATTTGTGAGTGGTTAAGTGGTGATTTTGAGAGAATGATTTACCACAGATATCACAATGATATGGTTTCTCTCCTGTATGAATACGTTTGTGTTCAATTAACTGACTACTTTTAGAGAATGATTTACCACAGATATCACAATGAAATGGTTTCTCTCCTGTATGAATACGTTTGTGAGTGGTTAGGTTGCTATATCCAGAGAATGATTTACCACAGATATCGCAATGATGTGACTTAACCACAATGTGGATGCATTTGTGAATAGCTAAGCTATGATTCTGAGAGAATGACTTACCACAGGTGTTACAGCGATACGGCTCGACACCTGCGTGAATGTGTTTATGTGTGGTCAAACGAACCTTTTCAGAGAATGATTTACCACAGATGTCACAGCGATAGAGATCCTCTCCTGCATGGAAACATTTGTGAATCGTCTGTTCATCTTTGAGAAAGAAGGACTTGTTGCAGACATCACAGTGAAATGATGTTTTCTCTTCTTCTTCTGTTTCATCTTCAGTAAAATCAATCCTTAACGACTGTGTATTACAATTAACCTCATTATCACGTAATTCATTTTCCATTATTTTTCTCCTCTCACCACAAAGTCCAAATGTCTTTCTTTTTTTTATATTCTATTCCCCAGTTATTTCTGTTGCTTGAAATGCTTAGCGGTCTTTCGTCTGTCTTTTTGTTCTGAGTTCAAATTCCACCGAGGTCGACTTTGCCTTTCATCCTTTCAGGGTCAATAAATAAAGTACGAGTTTCACACTGGGGTAGATATAATCGACTTAATCGCTTTGTCTGTCCTTATTTGTACCCTCTATGTTTAGCCCCCTAGGGGGCAATAAAGAAATATATATTTCCATCAACTTTAATCATTGTCAATATCTGAGGGGGCTGCCAATTCCTTTGCAATCCAGGTTTAATTGGAATACATGATTGGTTTTCTTGCACCTATTCCAGGCAGTAAAGTACAGAAATGCTGCTAATAATCACACTCCCAAAGAAAATCTTTTACAATACTATAATCGATTTATATAAACAGGGTAATATTTCTTCTGTGTAGCATCTTAGTTTCATCTCAAAGAATATATCATATATATTCATGATGTGTTCGATGTAAAATCTTCTTTTATGCTAAATATCCTCTCTGATACTCTGAAATAAAAAAGAAATAATATGAGATATAGAATATACTTGAAAAGTAAAGATTAAATAATGAAAATTTTATTACGTTTTTATACTGATAAACTGGAGATATAAACCTTTAGCTGGCCAAATAAACGTTAACACGTCAGTCTGACAAACAAACAAGGAGATTATAAGGTAGTTATGGGATGTGCTAAAAATAATAGTTAAATAGCTCTTAAATCACGCAGCAATTTCAAAAATTTTGTTTTGGTTTTTGCACAATCCTATGAATTACAGATTCGCAAGAGTTTTCTAAAAATTCCCAAAAAGTTTTGAACCAACAAAGAATTTAGAATTTACATCTGCTGTTTGTTTGTTGAGCGAAGCGGTCTTCGTCCCAGAGCTCGCAAGATGGAAGAAGTCGGAAATGCGGTTCCTTTGCTATTCGTAAGATCCGCAGAAGAGAAAGCAGGGCAGCCCCCCCGCCCCCGAGAGCATCGACGGATGGATGAATGCGCATCCAGGCTCGGCGGTTGCGTAGGAAGTCGGGGGACAAGAAACAGGAAGAAAGAGTGAGAGAAAGTTGGGGCGAAACAGTACAACAGGGGTCGCCACAACCCTGTGCTAGAGCATCATGGAGCTTTAGGTGTTTTCGCTCAATAAACACTCACAACGCCCGGTCTGGGAATCGAAACCGCGATCCTCCGAATGCGAGTCCGCTGCCCTAACCACTGGGCCATTTCGCCTCCATTTACATCTGTTTTATATGAAATACCAGAAGTTATTGTGTTAAAAAGAGCAAGGACTAATGTTTACATTGAAACGGTTGATGATGATGATGATGATATATATATATATATTTATTGCCCACAAGGGGATATACAAAAAGGGGACAAACAAGGACAGACATAGGGATTAAGTCGATTACATCGAACCCAGTGCATAACTGGTACTTAATTTATCGACCCTGAAAGAGGAAAGGCAAAGTCGACCTCAGTGGAATTTGAACTCATAACGTAAAGACACATGCATTTCGCCCGTCGTGCTAATATTGCTGCCAGCTCGCCACCTTTATATATATACTAGCAGTATCGCCCGGCGTTGCTCGGGTTTGTAAGGGAAATAACTATATAAGCATTTTTAGAGAGTTATAGCCAAAAAATAGCAAAAAATGCATTAAAAATGGAAAAAATATGATGGTAAATTTTTTTTTAAATCGTTGACTCATCGTAGACATTTTTAGAGAGTTACTTCCCTTATATAATAGCGAAAAAATGCATTAAAATGGAAAAAAAATGATGGTAAATCTTTTTTTAAATCGTAGACTCATGTAGACGCTTTCTTAGCCATTTCTGTTTTGGTGTCTTCAAGCCATGAAGTTGTTGTTCTAAAAGAACACTGGTCTCCTTGACAACGTATTACGACGTTGATTTCCTTACACTCCCTTCCCCACAGGTGCAGGTGTGAGCGCGGACGCCAACTCCGCCACCATCGACACACGAAAAATTATGCATTAAAATGGAATAAAAAATGATGTTAAATTATTTTTAAAATCGTAGACTCATCGTAGACGCGCGCTAATATTCAGACGGGCTCGATATGAATCACGACTATAAGCTACCCGAATTTGGTTAAACTGTACCGCAAAATGTGGGAGTAGTTAGGAATCTAAATCGAAGGGGACAGACACTCACACAACTACAGTTTTATATATATAGATATACATAGCGCAGTAGTGGTGAGATATGACAGCAAAGAAAAGCATACATTCACTCTCTGCATGCAATTAGACTCGGAAAGTTCGTGAGGAACCCATTGACCCAATTTGCTGACTTTTCTGATAGCACACAGGTGTCAATGAATGACCAAATCCAAGCTTCTCTGCTAGTTCCTCAACAGTTACGATGATATTTTGTTCCACCAGGGTTTTCAGGATGTCCTTGTCGAGTTCTACAGATCTTTCAGGATGAGGCTCGTCTTCTAGGCTGCAGTTTATGGCTCGGGATTTCTGGAACCACCATTGACACTGCCTTACGCTTATTGTCCAATCCCCATATACTGCATTAATATTTCTTGTACTTTGCACACATTTATATTCTGTTATTCTTTTATATGTTTCAGCCTTGAGGTTGTGGCCATGCTGGATCATGTGTGTGTGTGTGTGTGTGTGTGTGTGTGTGTATCTGTCTGTCTGTATGTATATATGTATATGTATGTGTGTGAACAATAATATTTTCAACAGATGTGTTGCAAATGTATCTGATTGTTCTCAAGCTTCAATACTGTGTGTGTGTGTATGTGTGTGTGTGTATGTATGTATGTAATAGTATGTATGTATGTATGTGTGTGTGTATGTATGTGTGTGTATGTGTGGTGTGTATGTATGTATGTATGTGTGTGTGTATATATGTATGTATGTATGTATGAGTGTATGTTTACTTTATTACTAATTACTCTCTTCCAAGAACATTTTCACTCACTCTTAGCTTCCCATACATTTTACTCATGTATCTATCAGCGTCATAGACAGAATACTTTCACTTTAGTCTTCCTCAAATCACTCTGTCGCTATTTACTTTCATTTTATTTGTTGCCCACAGTGTGTGTGCGTTTGCGTGTGGTGTAAACCAGACTAAGAGAAGCATTTGACACACACACCAGAATGTGAGTTTTCTGTAAATTTTGCTTAATTGGAGTTTAAATTTTAAAAACTGGACCTGGCATGACGCGATGCATTGTACTCTTAAAACTGCTAGGTAAATTGTAATTGAAGAAATCCTATATTGTAGATTTGTATAACTCCCAAAGGGAGGCAGATAAAATCTGCCTTTTATAATAAGAGATATATTATAGAAGGAGCTTCTACAGAACTAGAATTGTTTCATACAGATGAAACAATTCTAGTCCTGTAGAAGCTCCTTCTACAAAATAAATTACTTTACACTGCTATGTATTGAGTACCTTATTTACTGTGGTTAACCCCGACTCAACCCGGGACCTATATATATATACATATATATATATATATATTGGTAAAACGGTAAGATAACAAAAGAAAGAAAGAAAGAGACCTCAATATTATGTAAATAGAGGAAATTTATCTATAAAATAATATGTTACATTACTCAATAGTCAAGATAAAACTCTCAGTTTCAGATGCCGAAGTGGAAATCCACAACACCATCTCTTCGGTTATCTGGCCATCTGAAAAAACGCTATGAAAAAATACCGTTATATAAAGGGAAATTACTGTTTTATAATTCTGCGCGCGAAAACCCACGTGCGTACTTATACGTCACTATGGAAACATACACATCTTCACTCGCATTTTTCGCCAAATATATACGCATATATATATACAACCTCATACACACACACATGCGTACCGTAAAAGTTCATACATACGTCTATATACGCACAAACACAAGAAAAACCATGGTTAAAGGTAACAGAAAAAAAAACATAAGGAAGTATACAAAGCATAAAAACCACGTTCATATACGGACATGCCCCTATGCACTCATACACACACACACGCCCGTATATGTACATACCCGCACATATTTATATACGCATACATACACACGCATATACAAAAAATGAATATATATATGTCCCCCCCCAACAAAAAAATGGAAAAATACTAAGTAAAAACGTCTATATAAATATATGTGCATTCGTAAAAACGTCTATATATATATATATATATATATATAGACATATATATGTATATACATATATATGCACATACACACACACAAAAGTTGGCGATTACAAAGGTATTTCACAAGAATCATATATATAGTGGAAGCCGCTTATTGTGATCATTTCAGTACGGCATTGGCCAACACCTAACAGATGACGTTAAACAAGTATAAAGTCTGAACCAATTCATTTTAATAACAATAACCGGCTGATAACGTTATCCGCTATTCCGATTGACCGCCACTCCATTCCTGCCCAGCCTACATCAATACACAACAAACTACGGCATTTCAATAAATCGCAGTATTTGCTATACAATGTCTTCAATCAGATCGTATTCCTCTCCAATATATATACATATATATATAATAACTTACCCCTGATGCTTAATAAATAAATAATTATATTTATTTACTTTCGATTTCGTCTCCAAAGAATTGAGGAAACGTGACAAGCCGGAAGTAAGGTGCGTCATGTGACTTAGACTCTTTAATATATGAAACCACAAAGAGTGCTGCTGACACAAAAGCGAAACTAAGAAGGAAGGGGGAACGTAATATTGTTGTTGACTATCACCATGGTTACTGTCTAAGCGGAAGGCGCATGGCTCGGTGGTTAGCGCATCGGGCTATCAATCGCGAGTTAGTGAGTTCGATTCCCTGGATCTTTTCGTTTTGACTGGCAGATTTTTAAAATAATTTCTTTGTAACTAAACACTTTTAAACTTAAGTACCAGTTACGCACTGGAGTCGATGTAATCAACTTAATCCCTTTGTCTGTCCTTGTCTGTTCCCTCCTATCTTTTCCGTTTGAACAGCAGTTTTTAACATAATTTCTAGGTAACTAAACACTTTTAAACTTCGTGTAATGGTAGAATTTGTTACATAAAACATCTTTTTTCTCTTGGCTTTCTTGAGAAAATTCTGTAGTTTGTAAGCTACAATTATTGCTGTTGATAAACTACGGCAGATATTGTATTCACCTCAATAGACGTCATTGATTGGTTGAAATTGCCGAAATGCAAGAAATTAAACAACAAATACCTTACAAGCTACAGAATTTTCTCAATAAATCCAGGAGAGAAAGATGTTTTATAAACACATTCTACCAGTATACGAATTTTAAAGAATAAGTCCTGGGGTCGATTTGATCGACTAAAGGCGGTGCTCCAGCATGGCCACAGTCACATGACTGAAACAAGTAAAAGAGTAAAGAGAGATAGATAGATAAACAGGTAGATAGATAGGTCGGTAGATAGATAGGTATGTAGGTAGGCAGATAGATAAATAGACAGACAGATAAGATAGATAGATAGACATATATAGATAAATAGACAGACAAATAGATGGATAGATGGATGGATAGAGAGAGACAGACAGATAGATAGTTAGACACAAATAGATAGACAGACAGACAGACAGATAGATGGATAGACAGATAAGATAGATAGATAGATAGATGATAGATAGAGAGAGAGAGAGAGAGAGAGAGAGAGAGAGAGAGAGAGAGAGAGAGACAGATAGAAGCAGATCTTCCTTCGAAAAGGACGATTCTTTTCTTCAGCAAAATTGCTTTGAGTGTTCATGTTGGTGGTGGTGGCCATGTTTATAGCAGTATGGGTTGTCTTTACTTCTCTGTATCTTCTAAGGCCAGACTGGCAGTGTTTGTAGTGAGTGCGCGATTTGAATATAGAGGCACCTACCTCATCTTCGTAGTGACGGAGACCCTCCAGAGATGACTAGTCCTTCCTCACAGCCGCGACCCGAGCACTAACGATAGCAGCTGCTAGCCCAAACCCTTAGCGACGTCCTCACACGTCTTCTGACCTCCACGACCCACGTTGGAAAGGGCAATTTCCGCTCCCTGCGCACGCCTGACAGCTGGCCCCTTCCGCTTGCCCAAACTTCCAGACAACGCATCCCACAGTTTTCTGTGTGCGTTCAAGCGGAACAACTTCCTTTTCAGACAGATAGATAGACAAACAGATAGATAGGGTACTACTTGGGAACATTAGCTAGCTAGTCGTGACTAGTCGATCCTACGACTAGCTAGCAAAGTAAATACTACACAAAATAAATTTTTTAACACAAAGTAAATAATTTTTGTTAAAATAAATAAAACGCAAAAACACAGAGTAAGGATCGACTAGTCATGACTAGCTAGCGCGGATGCACGAGTACGCGAATGCGCGCACCGGGATCACTCTTCTCAAGTAGTACCGATAGATAGACAGACAGAGATAGACAGGCACAGATATGCTATAGAAATAAACTTTGACGTACGCACCTTGAAGTTTTCCAGTGTTAAAACTTTCTTTGGAAGTTGCACGTCATCTTCAGCAGGTGCTTCGTGTGTGTGTGTGTGTGTGTGTAGGCAGAGTACGGCCGAATGGTCAAGAAGATCCCTTAACAACCACGAGGTCCCTCGTTCTGTCCTACTGCGAGACACTTTGGGCAAATAACACTTTCTGCAGTGTCCAGTTGACCTGAATGAAATCGGACAGAGGGGAAAGTGCTGAACCCAGGAATTCCAAAGAGGTCAGCTTCGGGTCGCAGAGATTCTTGTATGATTCCAGCGGAATCCTCGAAGACTCACGGCAATTCCAGAGCAGGGGATTCAGTTGGTCTTACACCTGAATCCTCATCGGCGAACGACGGGGATCCACGATGTATGAAAATGTCTGTATAGGTATAGATGGAAATGGTGAGGATATTAAGAAATGATTAATAGCAAAATGTGGGAAGTAAAAAAATTGGAATGGGCAGTGAAAAGGAAAACGAAACAGGGAAAGAAATTATATAACTTTGTTTAAGTAATTTTTTTTAGTCCTTCTTTTTTTCTGAGTTGTGCGTGAGATATGAAATTAGATATGAAATCATTCGTATCTAATTCCGGTCTCCTAATAATTATCAGTTATAAAGTGGAATTGACCAAGGAATAAAGATTTGTATGAAACTATAGCAGGAAATAAACGGAATTTGCAAGACTGAACGGTTAATGGACGAGGGGAAGTAACTCTTCCTTCAACAAAAGTCCTGAATATTTTTAAATAGCTTCGGCTTTAAATGACAATTAATTAATTCAACAAATTATTAGAAAGGATCACAAAAGTACAGCCCCTAAAATAACTGCAGGGCTTAATGACCGCCTCAAGAACCCAGTTTCCACAAAAACTTTTTGCTGGGAGCTGCACAAAGCCAGATTTCAAGGGAGGGCTGCAATCAGAAAACCACTACTTTCAAAAACAAACGTTGCAAAGCGTTTAGAGTGGAGTAAAAACCTACAGAAATGATCCCTAGAGCAGTGGAAGAATGTTATTTTCTAGGACGAGTCATCCTTTACCTTATTTCCGACAACCGGCCGAGTATACGTGTGAAGAGAGCCAAAAGAAGCATTTGACCCAGACTGCCTTCTTCCAACTGTTAAACATGGAGGAGGATCTGTGATAATCTGGGGAGCTATATCTTGGAAATCTGCCAGCCCAATGGTTTCCCTTCATGGCAGAATAAATAGTCAAGACTATTTAAGCATTTTATCTGATCAAATTCATCCTATGATTGTGGAACTGTTTCCGGAGGAAAACGCAAGCTTTCAGGATGATAAAGCACCGATTCACACAGCTAAAGTTGTCACTGAATGGGACGAGGAACGTTCATCAACCGTTTCAAAGTAAACATTAGTCCTTGCTCTTTTTTACACAATAACTTCTGGTATTTCATATACAGCAGATCTTTCCTTCTCCTATGTTTCCGACGAACTGCTCTGCTCGAAACGTTATACGCACCTTTTTCCTGAGCGTCCAATAATACTATATTTGTTCCACGTCTTCGCATTGTTGTGCTTTATTTGTGCTTTCTTGGTTGGATTAACTATATAAATATAACCGATTGTGGCCGCTAACAGATTCCCCTGGCACCTGTGCCGGTGGTATGTAAAAAACACCCACTACACTTGCGGAGTGGTTGGCGTTAGGAAGGGCATCCAGCTGTAGAAACACTGCCAGATCAGACTGGGCCTGGTGCAGCCTCCTTGCTTCTCAGACCCTGGTCGAGCCGTCCAGCCCGTTCTAGCACGGAAAACGGACGTTAAACAACGATCATGATCATGATATATATACAAATTAAAATCCAGGAAACAGAGAAGTAGCATCAATATAGTTTATTCACTGAAAAAATTCAACATGTACACTTACAGCTGTTTCGATTTTGCTCAAAAGAAATTCCAATAATTAAATCATTTAATTGGGCAAAATCTCATCAGAGGAATGAAAAAGACATATCGTTAGGTTATCACATGGTATTCTTCCAAAACATCTCAACAGACTAAAACTTTTTTTTAATTACTAATGTTGGTATAAATCTTGGCCAGTGGGTAACAGGTTGTATAAGGGTAATAATCTTTATATATATAAAACTGAGAATGTGTGTCTGTCTGTCTGTGTTTCCCTAAAACGTGAGAACTACACAACCAATTTCATTCAAATTTTACACATGCCTTACTTAGGGTCCATGTAGTTTCATGGGCAAAAAAAAAATGTTCAACTTCTTGCCTAGAGCGAGCCCATAGCAATATCATATTTTCTCCGCTATTTCAGTATTACATGTTAAAAGTGAAACAAAAATATTTCTCTATTTCATGTCAGATGCTTTCACTTTAACAATAAAAATAATAACAATTGAATTATATGTAGTAAGTAATAATTAAAATCAAACTAAAGTATAATATAATCGTAACATACAAAAGTAAAAATAGCAATTGGTATAAAATTGCATCAATGATTTGAACTTGAATAAGTGGTTTCACATGAATGGGAATAAAGTAAAAATATAATCAGCGTGCAGAAATGGAATAGTCCAGATGGATAATACAAAATTAAATTAAAAACAAGACTTTTGTCTATAAAGTATACAACATAGAGAAAAAAGAAGAGCTAACAATTCCAGTCTGTTATATATTTTGAGTATCGTTATCACTAGTGATATCAAGATATAACTTTGTATTTTGCATTTTATGTGTAGATGTATATAGATAGATGTACATGTAATATGTACACATATATACATGCACTAGCACTATGACCCGGCAACGACGGGTCTTTAATGCTAGTTGGTAAATAAATGGTAGATAGTGAGTTATATTTCTCACTATAATTATTTTATAATGTATCGATTTAATTATTTTCTAATTTATCTATATCAGTTCAATCAATTTCTTTAACAAAGTTATAAATGTGATCACGTTGTTCTCTCATTCATATGATACTATTTTTACTATAACTCACTAATCTAACATTTATTTAATGTGTTTATGAGGATTTAAGTCACCAGCGAATGACTTTCCACAGGTATCACAGTAGAATGGTTTCTCTCCAGTATGGAAGGGTTTGTGTTTACTTAAATGTTGATTTTGTGAGAATGATTTACCACAAATATTCGTGATATGGTTTTTCTCCTGTATGAATACGTTTATGGTTAGTTAAGGAAAACGATTGACCACAGATATCACAGTTATATGGTTTTTCTCCCGTATGAATACGCATGTGTGTAGACAACACAACATTCTGAGAGAATGATTTACCACAGATATCACAGTGATAAGGTTTCTCTCCTGTGTGAATGTATTTGTGTCTAGTTAGGTTTTGATTCTGAGAGAAAGATTCTCCACAGATATCACAGTGATAAGGTTTCTCTCCTGTGTGAATGTAATTGTGAGTAGTTAAGTTGTGATTTCGAGAGAATGATTTACCACAGATATTACAGTGATATGGTTTCTCTCCTGTGTGAATACGTTTGTGAGTGGTTACGTCACTATTTCTAGAGAATGATTTACCACAGATATCACAGTGATAAGGTTTCTCTCCTGTGTGAATACGTTTGTGAGTAGTTAAGTGGTGATTCCGAGAGAATGATTTACCACAGATATCACACTGATAAGGTTTCTCTCCTGTGTGAATGTACTTGTGTTTAGTTAAGTTGCGATTTTCAGAGAATGATTTACCACAGATATCACAGTGATAAGGTTTCTCTCCTGTGTGAATGTATTTGTGAGCAGTTAAGTTGCGATTTTCAGAGAATAATTTACCACAGATATCACAGTGGTAAGGTCTCTCTCCTGTATCAATGTATCTGTGTTTAGTTAAGTTTTGATTTCGAGAGAATGATTGGCCACAGGTACCACACTGATATGATTTCTCACTTGTATGAATAGGTTTGTAACTCGTTAGGTTTTGATTCTGAGAGAATGATTTACCACAGATATCACAATGATATGGTTTCTCTGCTGTATGAATACGTTTATGAGTGGTTAGGTTGCTATTTCCAGAGAACGATTTACCACAGATATCACAATGATATGGTTTCTCTCCTGTATGAATACGTTTGTGAGTGGTTAGGTCGCTATTTCTAGAGAATGATTTACCACAGATATCACAATGATATGGTTTCTCTCCTGTGTGAATGTATTTGTGAGTAGTTAAGTTCTGATTTTGAGAGAATGATTTACCACAGATATCACAGTGATAAGGTTTCTCTCCTGTATGAATACGTTTGTGAATGGTTAGGTCGCTATTTCCAGAGAATGATTTACCACAGATATCACACTGATATGGTTTCTCTCCTGTGTGAATGTATTTGTGAGTAGTTAAGTGGTGATTCAGAGAGAATGATTTACCACAGATATCACAATGATATGGTTTCTCTCCTGTGTGAATGTATTTGTGAGTAGTTAAGTGGTGATTATGAGAGAATGATTTACCACAGATATCACAATGATATTGTTTCTCTCCTGTATGAATACGTTTGTGAGTGGTTAGGTTGCTATTTACAGAGAATGATTTACCACAGATATCACACTGATATGGTTTCTCTCCTGTATGAATACGTTTGTGAGTGGTTAGGTCACTATTTCCAGAGAATGATTTGCCACAGATATCGCAATGATGTGACTTAACCACAATGTGGATGCATTTGTGAATAGCTAAGCTATTATTCTGAGAGAATGATTTACCACAGGTGTTACAGCGATACGGCTCGACACCTGCGTGAATGAGTTTATGTGTGGTCAAACGAACCTTTTCAGAGAATGATTTACCACAGATGTCACAGCGATAGAGATCCTCTCCTGCATGGAAACATTTGTGAATCGTCTGTTCATCTTTGAGAAAGAAGGACTTGTTGCAGACATCACAGTGAAATGATGTTTTCTCTTCTTCTTCTGTTTCATCTTCAGTAAAATCAATCCTTAACGACTGTGTATTACAATTAACCTCATTATCACGTAATTCATTTTCCATTTTTTTTCTCCTCTCACCACAAAGTCCAAATGTTTTTCTTTTTTTTCTTCTTTTTTTTTATATTCTATTCCTCAGTTATTTCTGTTGCTTGAAATGCTTAGCGGTATTTCGTCTGTCTTTTTGTTCTGAGTTCAAATTCCACCGAGGTCGACTTTGCCATTCACCCTTTCGGGGTCAATAAATAAAGTACCAGTTTCACACTGGGGTTGATATAATCAACTTAATCCCTTTGTCATTCCTTATTTGTCCCCTCTATGTTTAGCCCCCTAGTGGGCAATAAAGAAATATATATTTCCATCAACTGTAATCATTGTCAATATCTGAGGGGGCTGCCAATTCCTTTGCAATCAAGGTTTAATTAGAATACAGGATTGGTTTTCTTGCACCCATTCCAGGCAGTGAAGTACAGAAATGCTGCTAATAATCACACACCCAAAGAAAATCTTTTACAATTCTATAATCGATTTATATAAACAGGGTAATATTTCTTGTGTGTAGCATCTTAGTTTCATCTTAAAGAATATATCATATATATTCATGATGTGTTCGATGTAAAATCTTCTTTTATGCTAAATATCCTCTCTGATACTCTGAAATAAAAAAGAAATAATATGAGATATAGAATATACTTGAAAAGTAAAGATTAAATAATGAAAATTTTATTACGTTTTTATACTGATAAACTGGAGATATAAACCTTTAGCTGGTCAAATAAACGTTAACACGTCAGTCTGACAAACAAACAAGGAGATTATAAGGTAGTCATGGGATGTGCTAAAAATAATAGCTAAATAGCTCTTAAATCATGCACCAATTTTTCAAATTTTGTTTTGGTTTTTGCACAATCCTATGAATTACAAATTCGCAAGAGTTTTCTAAACATTCCCAAAAAGTTTAGAACCAACAAAGAATTTACGATTTACATCTGCTGTTTGTTTGTTGAGCGAAGCGGTCTTCGTCCCAGAGCTCGCAAGATGGAAGAAGTCGGAAACGTGGTCCTTTGCTATTCGTAAGACCCGCAGAAGAGAAAGCAGGTCAGCCCCCCCCTCCGACACCGAGAGCATCCAGGCTCGGCGGTTGCGTAGGAAGTCGGGGGACAAGAAACAGGAAGAAAGAGTGAGAGAAAGTTGGGGCGAAAGAGTACAACAGGGGTCGCCACAACCCTCTGCTGGAGCATCGTGGAGCGTTAGGTGTTTTCGCTCAATAAACACACACAACGCCCAGTCTGGGAATCGAAACCGCGATCCTCCGACCGCGAGTCCGCTGCCCTAACCACTGGGCCATTGCGCCTCCACTTACATCTGCTGTATATGAAATACCAGAAGCTATTGTGTTAAAAAGAGCAAGGACTAACGTTTACTTTGAAACGGTTGATGATGATGATGATGATATATATATATATATATATATTTACTACC
Organism: Octopus sinensis; assembly: GCF_006345805.1. Lineage (NCBI taxonomy): Eukaryota > Metazoa > Mollusca > Cephalopoda > Octopoda > Octopodidae > Octopus > Octopus sinensis. The sequence goes on from NC_043024.1 coordinate 2,154,666, forward strand.
CACAAAAGGATAAACATAGAGGGGACAAACAAGGACAGACATAGGGACTAAGTCGATTACATTGATCCCAGTGCATAACTGGTACTTAATTTATCGACCCTGAAAGATGAAAGGCAAAGTCGACCACAGTAGAATGTGAACTCATAACGTAAAGACACATGCATTTCGCCCGTCGTGCTAATGTTGCTGCCAGCTCGCCACCTTCATATTTATATATATATTTGCGTATATATATATATATATATATATATATATATATATATATATATATATATCATCATCATCATCATCATCGTTTAACGTCCGTTCTCCATGCTAGCATGGGTTGGATGGTTCGACCGGGGATCTGGGAAGCCAGAAGGCTGTACCAGTCTTATCTGGCAATATTTCTACAGCTGGATGCCCTTCCTAACGCCAACCCTCCGTGAGTGTAGTGGGTGCTTTTTACGTGCCACCTGTACAGGTGCCAGGCGAGGCTGGCAACGGCCACGGTCGGATTGGTGTATTTTATGTGCCACCGGCATGGAAACCACTCGAAACGGCGCTGGCATCGGCCACGAGTCGGATAGTGCTTTTTATGTACCACCAGACCAGGGATCCTGGCTGGTTCAATTCGATTTCGATTTCGCTTGCCCCAACATGTCTTCGCAAGCAAAGGAGGGTTGGCATGGGTGCCTGTCGTCGGATGAGGTTCTATATCGACTTCGCTTGCCTCAACAGGTCTTTGTGTCCAAGGGAACAAAAGGCATTCATATGTGGGCTGGGCTCACTTGTCCTGCCTGGTCTTCTCACGTACAGCATATTCCATAGGTCTCGGTCGCTGGTCATTTCCTCAGTGAGGCCTAAAGTTCGAAGGTCGTGCTTCACCACCTCCTCCAAGGGTTTTCATGGGTCTACCTCTTCAACGGGTTCCATCAACTGCTAGGGATTGGAACTTTCTCACACACCTATCTTCATCCATTCTCGCCACATGTCCATACCAGCGCAATCGTCTCTCTTGCACACCACAACTGATGCTTCTTAGATACAACATTTCTCTCAAGGTACTAACGCTCTGTCGAGTAAGTACACTGACGTTACACATCCATCGGAGCATACTGGCTTCATTCCTCACAAGCTTACACATGTCTTCAGCAGTCACGGCCCATGTTTCACTGCCATGTAGCATAGCTGTTCGTACACATGCATCATACAGTCTGCCTTTTACTCTGAGCGAGAGGCCTTTAGTCACCAGCAGAGGTAAGAGCTCCCTAGACTTTGCCCAGGCTATTCTTATCCTAGCAGTTACACTTTCAGCGCACCCATCCCCACTACTGACTTGGACACCTAGATAACGGAAGCTATCAACTACTTCTAGTTTTTCCCCCTGGAAAGTGACGGAAGTTGTTTTCTGCAGATTTTCGGAGGTTAATGCTCCCAAGCATCTGCCACATACAAAAACTATCTTCCCAGTTAGCCTACCTTTGACATTGCTGCACCCCTTATGTGTCCATAGCTTACACTGGGTACATCTTATAGAGTTTCTACTTACACCTTTTCTACAGATCGAGCAGGGCCATCTTCCTGAAGACATTTGTGGATTGTCTACCTTCCTACTTATTAGTACTTTGGTTTCAGCTAGGTTGACTCTAAGGCCCCTCGATTCTAAACCCTCCTTCCACACCTGGAACTTCTCCTCCAGTTCTGATAGTGACTCAGCAATTAGAGCAAGGTCGTCAGCACAGAGGAGCTCCCAGGGGCAACCTGTCTTGAATTCCTCCGTAATTGCCTGGAGGACTATGATAAATAGGAGGGGGCTGAGTACTGAACCCTGGTGGACCCCAACCTCTACTTTGAATTCTTCTGTGTATATGTTGCCAACCCTAACCTTACTTACGGCATCTCTGTACATGGCTTGCACAGCCCTCACCAGCCATTCATCTATCCCTAGTTTCCTCATTGACCACCAGATAAGGGATCGGGGGACCCTATCAAAGGCTTTCTCCATGTCAACGAAAGCCAGGTACAGGGCTTATCTTTGGCTAGGTATTTCTCCTGCAGCTGCCTTACCAGGAATATAGCATCAGTGGTACTTTTCCCTTGCACGAACCCAAACTGCATCTCATCTAAACTAACTCTCTCTCTAATTAGGTGGGCTATGACCCTCTCCGTAACCTTCATTACCTGATCCAACAGCTTGATACCTCTGTAATTATTTGTATCTAGGGCATCACCTTTACCTTTGTAGCAGTTGACTAGTATGCTGCTACACCAGTTATTGGGTATGACTCCTTCATGTATCACCTGGTTGACTATACGGGTGCTGCCAGATGTTTTGAGCATCTCTGCAGTAATTCCTGATGGGCCTGGGGCTTTCCCTGTCTTCATGCTTCTAATTGCCTTAGCTACCACGGAACTATCAACTCGGATAGCTGGTCCCTCTGTTGGGTCAACATTCGGCAGACTCTCTTTATCCCATTCATTTTCTTTATTCAGCAACCTTTCATAGTGGCATCTCCAAACCTCTCTCTTTGCATCCTCATTTAGCGCAAGTGAACCATCATCCATGCGAACACACTTCTCTCCTACCACATCACGATTCTCTCTCACACACTGTCTTGCAACACGAAATACCTCAAGTCTTTCATCCTCACGGCTCACAACATTGGCAAATTTTTTCTTATCCGCTTCCCCTCTGGCTAAATAAACATGTCTCCTAGCTTCCCTTCTGGCTGTCTGATACAATTCCCTGCTACCACCGTTCTTCCAGTCCCTCCAAGCCTGTTTCTTTTGTCTAATAGCCCTGTCCACCACATTGTTCCACCACCACGTTACTCTGGGTCGAGACGGAACTTTGCTCCATCCACAGATCTGGTCAGTGGCTGTCAGCAGATTGTCCCGTAGAAATCTCCAGTTGTCTTCCACATTAAGTGAAGCTATATCCCCTTCTATTTCGTCAAAGGCTTCGAGTAGTATGTCTCTAAATCTCTGTCCATTTGCAGGATCTTTAAGCTTCCAGACCCTTCTCCTCCAAGCTGGTCTTCTTCTGGGCAATATATATATATATATATATATATATATATATATATATATATATATATAATATATATATATATATATATATATATATATATATTGGTAAAACGGTAAGATAACAAAAGAAAGAAAGAGACCTCAATATTATGTAAATAGAGGAAATTTATCTATAAAATAATATGTTACATTTACTCAATAGTCAAGATAAAACTCTGAGCTTCAGATGCCGAAGTGGAAATCCACAACACCATCTCTTCGGTTATCTGGCCATCTGAAAAAACGCTATGAAAAAATACCGTTATATAAAGGGAAATTACTGTATTATAATTCTGCGCGCGAAAACCCACGTGCGTACTTATACGTCACTATGGAAACATACACATCTTCACTCGCATTTTTCGCCAAATATATACGCATATATATACAACCTCATACACACACACACATGCGTACCGTAAAAGTTCATACATACGTCTATATACGCACAAACACAAGAAAAACCATGGTTAAAGGTAACAGAAAAAAATATAATAAGGAAGTATACAAAGCATAAAAACCACGTTCATATACGGACAGGCCCCTATGCACTCATACACACACACACACGCCCCTATATGTACATACCCGCACATATTTATATACGCATACATACACACGCATATACAAAAAATGAATATATATTTCCCCCCCCCACAAAAAAATGGAAAAATACTAAGTAAAAACGTCTATATATATATATATATATAGACATATATACGTATATACATATATATGCACATACACACACACAAAAGTTGGCGATTACAAAGGAATTTCACAAGAATCATATATATAGTGGAAGCCGCTTATTGTGATCATTTCCGTACAGCATTGGCCAACACCTAACAGATGACGTTAAACAAATATAAAGTCTGAACAAATTAATTTCGATAACAATAACCGGCTGATAACGTTATCCGTTATTCCGATTGACCGCCACTCCATTCCTGCCCAGCCTACATCAATACACAACAAACTACGGCATTTCTATAAATCGCAGTATTTGCTATACAACGTCTTCAATCAGATCGTATTCCTCTCCAATATATATACATATATATATAATAACTTACCCCTGATGCTTAATAAATAAATAAATATTTATTTACTTTCGATTTCGTCTCCAAAGAATTGAGGAAACGTGACAAGCCGGAAGTAAGGTGCGTCATGTGACTTAGACTCTTTAATATATGAAACCACAAAGAGTGCTGCTGACACAAAAGCGAAACTAAGAAGGAAGGGGGAACGTAATATTGTTGTCGACTATCACCATGGTTACTGTCTAAGCGGAAGGCGCATGGCTCGGTGGTTAGCGCATCGGGCTATCAATCACGAGTTAGTGAGTTCGATTCCCTGGATCTTTTCGCTGTTCCACGTTGCCAGCGGAATCCTCGGCGACTCACGGGAATTCCGGAGCAGGGGATTCAGTTGGTCTTACACCTGAATCCTCATCGGCAAACGACGGGGATCCACGATGTATAAAAATGTCTGTTTAGGTATAGATGGAAATGGTGAGGATATTAAGAAATGGTTAATAGCAAAATTTGTGAAATAAAAAAATTGGAATGGGCAGTGAAAAGGAAAACGAAACAGTGAAAGAAATTTTATAACTTTGTTTAAGTAATTTTTTTAGTCCTTCCTTTTTTCTGAGTTGTGCGTTAGATATGAAATTAGATATGAAATCATTCGTATCTAATTCCGGTCTCCTAATAATTATCAGTTATGAAGTGGAATTGATCAAGGAATAAAGATTAGTATGAAACTATAGCAGGAAATAAACGGAATTTGCAAGACTGAACGGTTAATGGACGAGGGGAAGTAACTCTTCTTTCAACAAAAGTCCTCAATATTTTTAATTAGCTTCGGGTTTAAATGACAATTAATTAATTCAAGAAATTGTTAGAAAGGATCACAAAAGTACAGCCCCCAGAATCACTGCAGGGTTAAATGACTGCCTCAAGAACCCAGTTTCCACAAAAACTATTTGCTGGGAGCTGCAAAAAGCCAGATTTCAAGGGAGGGCTGCAATCAGAAAACCACAACTTTCAAAAACAAACGTTGCAAAGCGTTTAGAGTGGAGTAAAACCTACAGAAATGGTCCATAGAGCAGTGGAAGAATGTTATTTTCTAGGACGAGTCATCCTTTACCTTATTTCCGACCACCGGCCGAGTATACGTGTGAAGAGAGCCAAAAGAAGCATTTGACCCAGACTGCCTTCTTCCAACTGTTAAACATGGAGGAGGATCTGTAATGATCTGGGGAGCTATATCTTGGAAATCTGCCAGCCCAATGGTTTCCCTTCATGGCAGAATTAATAGTCAAGACTATTTAAGCATTTTATCTGATCAAATTCATCCTATGGTTGTGGATCTGCTTCTGGAGGGAAACACAAGCTTTCAGGATGATAATGCACCAATTCACACAGCTAAAGTTGTCACTGAATGGGACGAGGAACGTTCATCAACCGTTTCAAAGTAAACATTAGTCCTTGCTCTTTTTTACACAATAACTTCTGGTATTTCATATACAGCAGATCTTTCCTTCTCCTATGTTTCCGACGAACTGCTCTGCTCGAAACATTATACGCACCTTTTTCCTGAGCGTCCAATGATACTATATTTGTTCCACTTCTTCGCGTTATTGTGCTTTTTTGTTTGGATTAATTATATATATATATTACCGATTGTGGCCGCTGCCAGATTCAGCCGGCACCTGTGCCGATGGCATGTAAAAAACACCCACTACAAATATATACAAATTAAAATCCAGGAAACAGAGAAGTAGCATCAATATAGTTTATTCACTGCAAAAATTCAACATGTACACTTACAGCTGTTTCGATTTTGCTCAAAAGAAATTCCAATAATTAAAACCTTTAATTGGGCAAAATCTCATCAGAGGAATGAAAAAGACATATCGTTAGGTTATCACATGTTATTCTTCCAAAACATCTCAACAGACTAAAACTTTTTTTTAATTACTAATATTGGTATAAATCTTGGCCAGTGGGTAACAGGTTGTATAAGGGTAATAATCTTTATATATATAAAACTGAGAATGTGTGTCTGTCTGTCTGTGTGTTTCCCTAAAACTTGTGAAGTACAGAACCAATTTCATTAGAATTTTACACATGCCTTACTTAGGGTCCATGTAGTTTCATGGGCAAAAAAAAAATGTTCAACTTCTTGCCTAGAGCGAGCCCATAGCAATATCATATTTTCTCCACTATTTCAGTATTACATGTTAAAAGTGAAACAAAAATATTTCACTATTTTATGTCAGATGCTTTCACTTTAACAACAAAAATAATAATAACAATTGAATTATATGTAGTAAGTAATAATTAAAATCAAACTAAAGTATAATATAATCGTAACATACAAAAGTAAAAATAGCATCAATGATTTGAACTTGAATAAGTGGTTTCACATGAATGGGAATAAATTAAAAATATAATTAGCGTGCAGAAATGGAATAGTCCAGATGGATAATACAAAATTAAATTAAAGACAAGACTTTTGTCTATAAAGTATACAATGTAGAGAAAAAAGAAGAGCTAACAATTCCAGTCTGTTATATATTTTGAGTATTGTTATCACTAGCGATATCAAGATATAACTTTGTATTTTGCATTTTATGTGTAGATGTATATAGATAGATGTACATGTAATATGTACACATATATACATGCACTAGCACTATGACCCGGCAACGACGGGTCTTTAATGCTAGTTGGTAAATAAATGGTAGATAGTGAGTGATATTCTCACTGTAACTATTTTATAATGTATCGATTTAATTATTTTGTAATTTATCTATACCAGTTCAATCAATTTCTTTAACAAAGTTATAAATGTGATCACGTTGTTCTCTCATTCATATGATACTATTTTTACTATAACTCATAATCTAACATTTATTTAATGCGGTTTCGATTCTCAGACCGGGCGTTGTGTGTGTTTATTGAGCGAAAACACCTAAAGCTCCACGAGGCTCCGGCAGGGGGTGGTGATGATCTCTGCTGTACTCTTTCTGCCTGCTTCTTGAGTAATGCTGCGATGGACTGGCGTCCTGTCCAGCTGGTGGTGTAACACATATCCCACAGAGACCGGGCCCATGAGCCTGGCTAGGTTTGTAAAGGGCGCATAAATAAATAAAAATAATAAATATACTGGCATGTAATAAAACTGTGTAAGAGAATAATTTACCACAACTCAATTGCAAGAAGCACTTCCATCAAGTTAAGCTATTTATTCGAGAGAATGATTTAATAGAGGTGCAGGAGTGGCTGTGTGGTAAGTAGCTTGCTAACCAACCACATGGTTCCGGGTTCAGTCACACTGAGTGGCATCTTGGGCAAGTGTCTTCTGCTATAGCCCCGGGCCGGCCAAAGCCTTGTGAGTGGATTTGGTAGACGGAAACTGAAAGAAGCCTGTCGTATATACGTATACATATATATGTATATATGTGCATGTGTTTGTGTGTCTATCTTTGTCCCCCTAGCATTGCTTGTCAATCGATGCTGGTGTGTTTACGTCCCCGTCACTTAGCGGTTCGGCAAAAAGAGACCGATAGAATAAGTACTGGACTTACAAAGAATAAGTCCTGGGGTCGATTTGCTCGACTAAAGGTGGTGCTCCAGCATGGCCGTTGTCAAATGACTGAAACAAGTAAAAGAGAGAGAGAGAGAGTAATAGAATTATCACAGTGTTATGCTGTGATTATGAGAGAATGATTGGCCACAGGTATCACAATGATATGGTTTCTCTCCTGTGTGAATACGTTTGTGAGTGATTAGGTCACTACTTCCAGAGAATGATTTACCACAGATATCACAATGATATGGTTTCTCTCCTGTATGAAAACGTTTGTGAGTGGTTAGGTCACTATTTCTAGATAATGATTTACCACAGATATCACACTGATAAGGCTTCTCTCCTGTGTGAATGTATTTGTGAGTAGTTAAGTGGTGATTTCGAGAGAATGATTTACCACAAATATCACAATGATAAGGTTTCTCTCCTGTGTGAATGTATTTGTGAGTAGTTAAGTTGCGATTTTGAGAGAATGATTTACCACATATATCACAATGATAAGGTTTCTCTCCTGTATGAATGTATTTGTGTTTAGTTAAGTTTTGATTTTGAGAGAATGACTTACCACAGATATCACAATGATAAGGTTTCTCTCCTGTGTGAATGTATTTGTGTTTAGTTAAGTGGTGATTCTGAGAGAATGATTTACCACATATATCACAATGATAAGGTTTCTCTCCTGTGTGAATGTATTTGTGTTTAGTTAAGTGGTGATTCTGAGAGAATGATTTACCACATATATCACAATGATAAGGTTTCTCTCCTGTGTGAATGTATTTGTGTTTAGTTAACTGGTGATTCTGAGAGAATGATTTACCACATATATCACAATGATAAGGTTTCTCTCCTGTGTGAATGTATTTGTGAGTGGCTAATTTGCGATTTTGAGAGAATGATTTACCACATATATCACAATGATAAGGTTTCTCTCCTGTGTGAATGTATTTGTGTTTAGTTAAGTTTTGATTTTGAGAGAATGATTCTCCACAGATATCACAATGATAAGGTTTCTCACCTGTGTGAATGTATTTGTGAGTAGTTAAGTTTTGATTTTGAGAGAATGATTTACCACAGATATCACAGTTATATGGTTTCTCTCCTGTATGAATACGTTTGTGAGTGGTTAGGTCACTATTTCTAGAGAATGATTTACCACAGATATCACAGCTATATGGTTTTTCTCCCGTATGAATATGCATGTGTGTAGTCAACAAATCATTCTGAGAGAATGATTTACCACATATATCACAATGAAATGGTTTCTCTCCTGTGTGAATGTATTTGTGTTTAGTTAGGTTTTGATTCTGAGAGAATGACTTACCACAGATATCACAGTGATAAGGTTTCTCTCCTGTGTGAATGTATTTGTGAGTAGTTAAGTGGTGATTATGAGAGAATGATTTACCACAGATATCACAGTGATAAGGTTTCTCTCCTGTATGAATGTATTTGTGAGTAGTTAAGTGGTGATTCTGAGAGAATGATTTACCACAGATATCACAATGATATTGTTTCGCTCCTGTATGAATACGTTTGTGTGTGGTTAGGTTGCTATTTCCAGAGAATAATTTACCACAGATATCACAGTGATAAGGTTTCTCTCCTGTGTGAATGTATTTGTGAATAGTTAAGTGGTGATTACGAGAGAATGATTTACCACAGATATCACAATGATATTGTTTCGCTCCTGTATGAAGACGTTTGTGTGTGGTTAGGTTGCTATTTCCAGAGAATGATTTACCACAGATATCACAGTGATAAGGTTTCTCTCCTGTATGAGTACGTTTGTGAATGGTTAGGACACTATTTCCAGAGAATGATTTACCACAGATATCACACTGATATGGTTTCTCTCCTGTATGAGTACGTTTGTGAATGGTTAGGTAGCCATTTTGAGAGAATGATTTACCACAGATATCACAATGATATGGTTTCCCTCTTGTATGAGTACGTTTGTGAGTAGTTAAGTGTTGATTCTGAGAGAATGATTTACCACAGATATCACAATGATATGGTTTCTCTCCTGTATGAATACGTTTGTGAGTGGTTAGGTCGCTATTTCCAGAGAATGATTTACCACAGATATCACAATGATGTGACTTAACCACAATGTGGATGCATTTGTGAATAGCTAAGCTATGATTCTGAGAGAATGATTTACCACAAGTATTACAGCGATACGGCTCGACACCTGCGTGAATGTGTTTATGTGTGGTCAAACGAACCTTTTCAGAGAATGATTTACCACAGATGTCACAGCGATAGAGATCCTCTCCTGCATGGAAACATTTGTGAATCGTCTGTTCATCTTTGAGAAAGAAGGACTTGTTGCAGACATCACAGTGAAATGATGTTTTCTCTTCTTCTTCTGTTTCATCTTCAGTAAAATCAATCCTTAACGACTGTGTATTACAATTAACCTCATTATCACGTAATTCATTTTCCATTATTTTTCTCCTCTCACCACAAAGTCCAAATGTCTTTCTTTTTTTTCTTCTTTTTTTTTATATTCTATTCCTCAGTTATTTCTGTTGCTTGAAATGCTTAGCGGTATTTCGTCTGTCTTTTTGTTCTGAGTTCAAATTCCACCGAGGTCGACTTTGCCTTTCATCCTCTCTGGGTCAATAAATAAAGTACCAGTTTCACACTAGGGTAGATATAATCGACTTAATCCCTTTGTCTGTCCTTATTTGTCCCCTCTATGTTTAGTCCCTTGTGGGTAGTAAAGAAATAGAAATACGTATTTCGTCTGTCTTTTTTCTGAGTTCAAATCAGTGGGCAATAAAGAAATATATATTCCATCAACTGTAATCATTGTCAATATCTGAGGGGGCTGCCAATTCCTTTGCAATCCAGGTTTAATTAGAATACAGGATTGGTTTTCTTGCACCCATTCCAGGCAGTGAAGTACAGAAATGCTGCTAATAATCACACACCCAAAGAAAATCTTTTACAATTCTATAATCGATTTATATAAACAGGGTAATATTTCTTCTGTGTAGCATCTTAGTTTCATCTTAAAGAATATATCATATATATTCATGATGTGTTCGATGTAAAATCTTCCTTTATGCTAAATATCCTCTCTGATACTCTGAAATAAAAAAGAAATAATATGAGATATAGAATATACTTGAAAAGTAAAGATTAAATAATGAAAATTTTATTACGTTTTAATACTGATAAACTGGAGATATAAACCTTTAGCTGGCCAAATAAACGTTAACACGTCAGTCTGACAAACAAACAAGGAGATTATAAGGTAGTCGTGGGATGTGCTAAAAATAATAGCTAAATAGCTCTTAAATGATACAGCAATTTAAAATATTTTGTGTTGGCTTTTGCACAATCCTATGAATTACAAATTTGCAAGAGTTTTCTAAAAATTCCCAAAAAGTTTTGAACCAACAAAGAATTTATAATTTACATCTGCTGTTTGTTTGTTGAGCGAAGCGGTCTTCGTCCTAGAGCTCGCAAGATGGAAGAAGTCGGAAACGGGGTCCTTTGCTATTCGTAAGACCCGCAGAAGAGAAAGCAGGTCAGCCCCCCCCCCCGACACCGAGAGCATCGACGGATGGATGAATGCGCATCCAGGCTCGGCGGTAGCGTAGTAAGTCGAAGGACAAGAAACAGGAAGAAAGAGTGAGAGAAAGCCGGGGCGAAAGAGTACAACAGGGGTCGCCACAACCCTCTGCTGGAGCATCGTGGAGCTTTAGGTGTTTTCGCTCAATAAACACTCACAACGCCCGGTCTGGGAATCGAAACCGCGATCCTCCGAATGCGAGTCCGCTGCCCTAACCGCTGGGCCATTGCGCTTCCACTTACATGTGCTGTATATGAAATATCAGAGGTTATTGTGTTAAAAAGAGCAAGGACTAATGTTTACTTGGAAACGGTTGATGATGATGATATATATATATATATATATTTATTGCCTACAAGGGGATAAACTTAGAGGGAACAAACGAGGACAGACATAGGGATTAAGTCGATTACATCGACTCCAGTGCATAACCGGTGCTTAATTTATCGACCCTGAAAGATGAAAGGCAAAGTGGACCTCAGTGGAATTTGAACTAATAACGGAAAGACACATGCATTTCGCCCGTCGTGCTAATGTTGCTGCCAGATCGCCACCTTATATATATATATATATATATATATATATATATATATATATATATATTGGTAAAACGGTAAGATAACGAAAGAAAGAAAGAGACCTCAATATTATGTAAATAGAGGAAATTTATCTATAAAATAATATGTTACATTTACTCAATAGTCAAGATAAAACTCTGAGTTTCAGATGCCGAAGTGGAAATCCACAACACCATCTCTTCGGTTATCTGGCCATCTGAAAAAACGCTATGAAAAAATACCGTTATATAAAGGGAAATTACTGTTTTATAATTCTGCGCGCGAAAACCCACGTGCGTACTTAAACGTCACTATGGAAACGTACACATCTTCACTCACATTTTTCGCCAAATATATACGCATATATATACAACCTCATACACACACACATGCGTACCGTAAAAGTTCATACATACGTCTATATACGCACAAACACAAGAAAAACCATGGTTAAAGGTAACAGAAAAAAATATAATAAGGAAGTATACAAAGCATAAAAACCACGTTCATATACGGACATGCCCCTATGCACTCATACACACACACACGCCCATATATGTACATACCCGCACATATTTATATACGCATACATACACACGCATATACAAAAAATGAATATATATATGTCCCCCCCCCACAAAAAAATGGAAAAATACTAAGTCAAAACGTCTATATATATATATATATATATATATATATATATATAGACATATATGCACATACACACACACAAAAGTTAGCGATTACAAAGGAATTTCACAAGAATCATATATATAGTGGAAGCCGCTTATTGTGATCATTTCCGTACAGCATTGGCCAACACCTAACAGATGACGTTAAACAAATATAAAGTCTGAACCAATTAATTTCGATAACAATAACCGGCTGATAACGTTATCCGCTATTCCGATTGACCGCCACTCCATTCCTGCCCAGCCTACATCAATACACAACAAACTACGGCATTTCTATAAATCGCAGTATTTGCTATACAACGTCTTCAATCAGATCGTATTCCTCTCCAATATATATACATATATATATAATAACTTACCCCTGATGCTTAATAAATAAATAAATATTTATTTACTTTCGATTTCGTCTCCAAAGATTCGAGGAAACGTGACAAGCCGGAAGTAAGGTGCGTCATGTGACTTAGACTCTTTAATATATGAAACCACAAAGAGTGCTGCTGACACAAAAGCGAAACTAAGAAGGAAGGGGGAACGTAATATTGTTGTTGACTATCACCATGGTTACTGTCTAAGCGGAAGGCGCATGGCTCGGTGGTTAGCGCATCGGGCTATCAATCGCGAGTTAGTGAGTTCGATTCCCTGGATCTTTTCGTTTTGACTGGCAGATTTTTTTTATAATTTCTTTGTAACTAAACACTTTTAAACTTAAGTACCAGTTACGCACTGGGGTCGATGTAATCAACTTAATCCTTTTGTCTGTCCTTGTCTGTTCCCTCCTATCTTTTCCGTTTGAACAGCAGTTTTTAACATAATTTCTAGGTGACTAAACACTTTTAAACTTCGTGTAGTGGTAGAATTTGTTACATAAAACATCTTTTTCTCTTGGCTTTCTTGAGAAAATTCTGTAGTTTGTAAGCTACAATTATTGCTGTTGATAAACTACGGCAGATATTGTATTCACCTCAATAGACGTCATTGATTGGTTGAAATTGCCGAAATGCAAGAAATTAAACAACAAATAGCTTACAAGCTACAGAATTTTCTCAAGAAAACCAAGAGAAAAAGATGTTTTATAAATACATTCTACCAGTATACGAATTTTAAAGAATAAGTCCTGGGGTCGATTTGATCGACTAAAGGCGGTGCTCCAGCATGGCCACAGTCACATGACTGAAACAAGTAAAAGAGTAAAGAGAGATAGCTAGATAAACAGGTAGATAGATAGGTATGTAGGTAGGCAGATAGATAAATAGACAGACAGATAAGATAGATAGATAGATAGATAGATAGATAGATAGATAGATAGATATATAGATAGATAGATATATAGATAGATAGAGAGACAGATAAGGTAGACAGATAGATAGAGAGAGAGAGAGAGAGAGAGAGAGACAGACAGATAGATGGATAGACAGAGAGAAGCATTTCTTTCTTCGAAAAGGACGATTCTTTTCTTCAGCTTTAAAGCTTCAGCAAAATTGCTTTGAGTCTTCATGTTGGTGGTGGTGGCCATGTTTATAGCAGTAAGGGTTGTCTTTACTTCTTTGTCTCTTCTAAGGCCAGACTGGCAGGTTTCTGTGTGCGTTCAAGCGGAACAACTTCCTTTTCAGACAGATAGTAGAAGCACTCCGTCGGTTACGACGATGAAGGTTCCGGTTGATCCAAATCAACGGAACAGCCTGCTCGTGAAATTAACGTGTAAGTGGCTGAGCACTCCACAGACACGTGTACCCTTAACGTAGTTCTCGGGGATATTCAGCGTGACACAGAGAGTGACAAGGCCGGCCCTTTGAAATACAGGTACAACAGAAACAGGAAGTAAGAGTGAGAGAAAGTTGTGGTGAAAGAGTACAGCAGGGATCACCACCATCCCCTGCCGGAGCCTCGTGGAGCTTTTAGGTGTTTTCGCTCAATAAACACTCACAACGCCCGGTCTGGGAATCGAAACCGCGATCCTATGACCGCGAGTCCGCTGCCCTAACCACTAAATAAAACACAAAAATACAAAGTAAATAATTTTAAAACTAAGTAAATAACACAAAAACACAAAGTAAGGATCGACTAGTCATGACTAGCTAGCGCGGATGCACGAGTACGCGCACCGGATTCACTCTTCTCAAGTAGTACCGATAGATAGACAGACAGAGATAGATAGATAAATAGAGATAGATAGGTAGACATATATAGATAAATAGACAGACAAATAGATGGATAAACGGATGGATGGATGGATAGATAGACAGGCACAGATATGCTATAGAAATAAACTTTGACGTACGCACCTTGAAGTTTTCCAGTGTTAAAACTTTCTTTGGAAGTTGCACGTCATCTTCAGCAGGTGCTTCGTGTGTGTGTGTGTGTGTGTGTAGGCAGAGTACGGCCGAATGGTCAAGAAGATTCCTTAACAACCACGAGGTCCCTCGTTCTGTCCTACTGCGAGACATTTTGGGCAAAAAACACTTTCTGCAGTGTCCAGTTGACCTGAATGAAATCGGACAGAGGGGAAAGTGCTGAACCCAGGAATTCCAAAGAGGTCAGCTTCGGGTCGAAGGGGTTTTGTATGATTCCAGCGGAATCCTCGAAGACTCACGGGAATTGCGGAGCAGGGGTTCCTTCTCTCAGAATCATCACTTGACTGAACACAAATATATTCATACAGGAGATAAGCCGTATCACTGTGACACCTGTGGTAAATATTTCTCTCAGATAAATAACTTAACGACTCACAAACACATTCACACTGGAGAGAAGCCTTAACAGTGCAATATCTTTTATGTTCTTGCTTGATTCGATCATTGAATTGCGGTCATACTGGAGCACCGCCTTAACCCTTTAGTGTTTAAACCAGCCATATCCGGCCCAAATAATCTACCTGTTTTCTGTTAAAACTGCCCACATTTGGTATCTCACATCAGCCTATAATGTCAATCTAAAAACAGGTGATAACATCATCAAAATCTTAAAGCTACGAAATAATGACATGATTCGCTTAAAACAATATGATGAATAAATATTATATTTGACAGAATAATCTGAATGCTAAAGGGTTAAAGGGTTTACTCCAACAAAACGATTTCATTGCACGGAAAAGACACCCAGTGCACTCGATAGAGTGGTTGGCATCAGGAAGAGCATCCAGCTGTAGAAACCCTGCTAGAATAACTGACTGGAGTCTGGTGCAGCTCTCCAGCCTTGCCAGCCCCTGTCAAAAGTCTAACCTATGCGAAGATGGAAATCCAATAATATTTCTTTATTGGTCTCTTTTGTTAAACTGCTAGGTTACAGGTGCTTAAACAAACCAACACAGTTTATCAAACAATAGGCAAACAAGCACACATATGCATGATGGCTTCCATACAGTTTCTGTCAACCAAATTCACTCACACAATATTGGTTAGCCCAGACTATGATGGAAGACACTTGCCCACGGTGCTGCACATTTTCCAAAAAAGATGGACTTCTGGTGACTGTATACTGTTTCAACAAGGATTGTTATCCCTTATTCTGTTTTTCACAATCATCATCCTCATCATTTAATGTCTGTTGTCCATGCTGGCATGGGTTGGACGGTTTGACCAGGGCTGGCAAGCTGTACCAGACTCTAGTCTAGTTTGGCATGGTTTCTATGGCTGGATGCTCTTCCTAACACCAAACACTCTGAGAGTATAATGGGCACTTTTATGTGCACTGGCACAGGTGCCAGTTGTGTGACACTAGTATCTGCCACAACTACAATTTCGCTTGGCTTGATGGGTCTTCTCAAACACAGCATAATGCCAAAGGTCGTGGTCATAAGGAGAATACATTCTACAGACTCTTATTGTCAGATGATTGACCATAAAATACTGAAATCAAAACAACCAAGATTTTTATCTATTTTTTTTTTTATTTGGATTTTAATGTGGATTACTTATGTAATTACGTTTACCTTTTATGTCTGAGAATAAAAAAATTGCTTTATATTATTATTCTTGTTGTCAATCAACTTACCATTTCTCATCTTCAACAAACAAGAACTTCCAGCCTTTACTCCTCAGCCTTCCTAATTCATTTTCATCCTCTGCCAGGCATTATATGGAAGTTTTCCTGTTGCTCACAGACAGATACTTTTTTCTTTACGAAAGGATCAATAAATATACTATTAAGCATTCACCCGATTCCTTGCCTTTTTTTTTCTCCGGAAATTGTAGTTAAGACACCCGTGCCAGTGACACGTAAAAAGCACCATTCGAGCGTGGCAGTTACTAGCATCGCCTGACTGGCGTCCGTGTCGGTGACACGTAAAAGCACCAACCGATCGTGGCGATTTGCCAGCCTGCTCTAGCCCCTGTGCCGGTGGCAAGTAAAAAACGCCCACTACACTCATGGAGTGGTTGGCGTTAGGAAGGGCATCAAGCTGTAGAAACACTGCCAGATCAGACTGGAGCCTGGTGCAGCCACCATGGCTTACCAGATGCCGGTCGAACCGTCCAACCCATGCTAGCATGGAAAGCAGACGTTAAACAATGATGATGCTCCAGCATGGCCACAGTCAAATGACTGAAACAAGTAAAAGAGTAAAGAGTATATATATATATATATGTATATACACAAAATAAGAAAATGGAGAAACACATCTTAATCAATGATAAACTACCAGATAATTCCCAATCACATAATTTATTAAACCACTACATATGAACATTAAGGCCAAACATAATAATATAGAACAAAACAATGCACATCAATGAGTAATATGATACAATAAGTACAGTATGTATAAGTGAATATAAATAAATACAAATATAAATATAAACTACATCTTACAGCTGTTTCAGCCATGCAGATATGGGTCCTCATTATGCTCATATTAGCTATGTGTGATAGGTTAATATGTGGTTATAAATGAGACACTTACAAAAATATCCCAAGGCCTCTTCAGAGATTATGAAGAACAAACTAAATTAAATATGAATATCAGAGGAGGTACACCCATATATATATATAAATGTTACTCATGTTGGCGAACTGTTCCTTATCAGTTGTGATATAATTCTTTCAGTAGCTTTCAATGTCTCTGTAGTTGCCCCTCTCTCTCTCTCTCTCTATTGTATCTTCTCTACTCTTATAGCAATCTATGCTGATACTGTTCAAGCAGAAATTGTAATCACCACCTCTTTGCGTTCCATGATTGACTGTGGATGTTGGTTCTGCCTCACCTGACTTCATTTCATTGTTCCAAAACAACATAGGTGGAGGCAGGGCTGTGCCATTACGAAGCTCGCTAGGCAACCAAGAGGTTTGCAGTTCAATCCCACAGAGCAGCAACCTGGGCAAAGATCTTCTATAGCCCTAGGTTGACCAAAGCCTTGTGAGTGGATTTGATGGATGGAAACTGCATGAAAGACTGTTGTGTGTGTGAGTATGTATTTATATATACTCTTTACTCTTTTACTTGTCTCAGTCATTTGACTGTGGCCATGCTGGAGCACCGCCTTTAGTCGAGCAAATCGACCCCGGGACTTATTGTTTGGAAGCCCAGTACTTAGTCTATCGGTCACTTTTTGCCGAACCGCTAAGTGACGGGGGACATAAACACAACAGCATCGGTTGTCAAGTAATGCTAGGGAGACAAACACACACACGCATATATATATACATATATACGACGGGCTTCTTTCAGTTTCCGTCCAAAGCCTTGTGAGTGGATTTGGTAGACGGAAACTGAACGAAGCTCGTCGTATATATGTATGTATGTGTTTGTGTGTCTGTGTTTGTCCCCCTAGCATTGCTTGTCAATCGATGCTGGTGGGTTTATGTCTCCGTCACTTAGCGTTTCGGCAAAAGAGACCGATAGAATAAGTACTGGGCTTACAAAGAATAAGTGCTGGGGTCGATTTGCTCGACTAAAGGTGGTGCTCCAGCATGGCCGCAGTCAAATGACTGAAACAAGTATAAGAGAGAGAGAGAGTAATAGAATTATCACAGTGTTATGGCTTCTTTCCTGCGTGGATATGTTTGTGAGTAGTTAAGTTACGTTTTTGAGAGAAAGACTTTTCACATACATCACAGTGATAAGGCTTCTCTCCTGTGTGAATGTGTTTGCGAGAAATTAAGGTATGGTTCTGAGAGAAGGATTTACCACAGATATCACACACCAAAATGCAAATATATGGGAAATTACCACCTGTGTCATCTCTTGTGAAAGGTAGGAGAGTCCAGTTTGCTGGACATTGTTGTAGAGCTGAAAAAGGGGTAATTTCTACTCTTCTCGTCTGGAAGCCATCTACTCGCAATACCAGAGGGCGCACACTCTCCTACCAAAGTGTAATCTCCAGGGATACAGGCATCCAGCAACAGGACCTCCGTAATGCTATGATGGACCGTGAAGTCTGGCGTAACATAGTAAATTCCATTGTCTCGACCACGGTCGAACAATGATGATGATGATGGCTTCTCTCCTGTGTGAACACGTTTGTGTTTGATTAAGACATCGCTCTGTGAAAAAGACTTTCCACAGATATCGCAGTGATATGGCTTCCCTCCTGTATGAATACGTTTGTGTTTAGCTAAGTGATGATTTAAAGAGAATGATTTACCACAGATATCAGTGATACGGCTTCTCTTTACTCTGAATGTGTTTATGAGGATTTAAGTCACCAGCGAATGACTTTCCACAGATATCACAGTAGTATGGTTCCTCTCCAGTATGGAAGGGTTTGTGTTTAGTTAAATGTTGATTTTGTAAGAATGATTTACCACAAATATCAGTGATATGGTTTTTCTCCCGTAAGAATACGCATGTGTGTAGTCAACACAAAATTCTGAGAGAATGATTTACCAGATATAGCAGTGATAAGGTTTCTCTCCTGTGTGATTGTATTTGTGAGTAGTGAGGTTTTGATTCTGAGAGAATGATTCTCCACAGATATCACACTATGTTTTCTCTCCTGTGTGAATGTATTTGTGTTTAGTTAGGTTTTGATTCTCAGAGAATGATTTACCACAGATATCACACTGATAAGGTTTCTCTCCTGTGTGAATGTATTTGTGTTTAGTTAAGTGGTGATTCTGAGAGAATGATTTACCACAGATATCACACTGATAAGGTTTCTCTCCTGTGTGAATGTATTTGTGTCTAGTTAAGTGGTGATTCTGAGAGAATGATTTACCACATATATCACAATGATAAGGTTTCTCTCCTGTATGAATGTATTTGTGTTTAGTTAAGTACTGATTACGAGAGAATGATTTACCACATATATCACAATGATAAGGTTTCTCTCCTGTGTGAATGTATTTGTGTTTAGTTAAGTTTTGATTTTGAGAGAATGATTCTCCACAGATATCACACTGATAAGGTTTCTCTCCTGTATGAATACGTTTGTGTTTAGCTAAGAGATGATTTAAAGAGAATGATTTACCACAGATATCACACTGATATGGTTTCTCTCCTGTGTGAATGTATTTGTGAGCAGTTAAGTGATGATTTTGAGAGAATGATTTACCACAGATATCACAGTGATAATGTTTCTCTCCTGTGTGAATGTATTTATGAGTAGTTAAGTGGTTATTTTGAGAGAATGATTCTCCACAGGTATCACAATGATATGGTTTCTCTCCTGTATGAATACGTTTGTGAGTGGTTAGCTCACTATTTCCAGGGAATGACTTACCACAGATATCACAATGATATGGTTTCTCTCCCGTATGAATACGTTTGTGTTTACTCAAGTGGTAACTTTGAGAAAAAGATTTACCGCAAATATTACAGGGATAGGGTTTCTCACCTGTATGAATGCGCTTATGAGTAATTAAATGATGATTTCGAGAGAATGATTTACCACAGATATCACAGTGATAAGGTTTCTCTCCTGTGTGAAGGTATTTGTGAGTAGTTAAGTGGTAATTTTGAGAGAATGATTTACCACAGATATCACAATGATATGGTTTCTCTCCTGTATGAATACGTTTGTGTTTAATTAACTGACTACGTTCAGAGAATGACTTACCACAGATATCACACTGATATGGTTTCTCTCCTGTGTGAATGTATTTGTGAGTGGTTAGGTCGCTATTTCTAGAGAATGATTTACCACAGATATCACAATGATAAGGTTTCTCTCCTGTGTGAATGTATTTGTGTTTAGTTAAGTTTTGATTTTGAGAGAATGATTCTCCACAGATATCACACTGATAAGGTTTCTCTCTTGTATGAATACGTTTGTGTTTAGCTAAGAGATGATTTAAAGAGAATGATTTACCACAGATATCACACTGATATGGTTTCTCTCCTGTGTGAATGTATTTGTGAGCAGTTAAGTGATGATTTTGAGAGAATGATTTACCACAGATATCACAGTGATAAGGTTTCTCTCCTGTGTGAATGTATTTATGAGTAGTTAAGTGGTTATTTTGAGAGAATGATTCTCCACAGGTATCACAATGATATGGTTTCTCTCCTGTATGAATACGTTTGTGAGTGGTTAGCTCACTATTTCCAGGGAATGACTTACCACAGATATCACAATGATATGGTTTCTCTCCCGTATGAATACGTTTGTGTTTACTCAAGTGGTAACTTTGAGAAAAAGATTTACCGCAAATATTACAGGGATAGGGTTTCTCACCTGTATGAATGCGCTCATGAGTAATTAAATGATGATTTCGAGAGAATGATTTACCACAGATATCACAGTGATAA
The DNA here is from genome assembly GCF_006345805.1 of Octopus sinensis. Lineage (NCBI taxonomy): Eukaryota > Metazoa > Mollusca > Cephalopoda > Octopoda > Octopodidae > Octopus > Octopus sinensis. The sequence continues at coordinate 2,175,834 of NC_043024.1, forward strand.
GGTTTCTCTCCTGTGTGAAGGTATTTGTGAGTAGTTAAGTGGTGATTTTGAGAGAATGATTTACCACAGATATCACAATGATATGGTTTCTCTCCTGTATGAATACGTTTGTGTTTAATTAACTGACTACGTTCAGAGAATGACTTACCACAGATATCACACTGATATGGTTTCTCTCCTGTGTGAATGTATTTGTGAGTGGTTAGGTCGCTATTTCTAGAGAATGATTTACCACAGATATCACACTGATAAGGTTTCTCTCCTGTGTGAACGTATTTGTGAGTAGTTAAGTAATTATTTCGAGAGAATGATTTACCACAGATATCACAATGATATGGTTTCTCTCCTGTGTGAATGTATTTGTGAGTGGTTAAGTGGTGATTTTGAGAGAATGATTTACCACAGATATCACAATGATATGGTTTCTCTCCTGTATGAATACGTTTGTGTTCAATTAACTGACTACTTTTAGAGAATGACTTATCACAGATATCACACTGATATGGTTTCTCTCCTGTATGAATACGTTTGTGAGTGGTTAGGTCGCTATTTCTAGAGCATGATTTACCACAGATATCGCAATGATGTGACTTAACCACAATGTGGATGCATTTGTGAATAGCTAAGCTATGATTCTGAGAGAATGATTTACCACAGGTATTACAGCGATACAACTCGACACCTGCGTGAATGTGTTTATGTGTGGTCAAACGAACCTTTTCAGAGAATGATTTACCACAGATGTCACAGCGATAGAGATCCCCTCCTGCAGGGAAACATTTGTGAATCGTCTGTTCATCTTTGAGAAAGAAGGACTTGTTGCAGACATCACAGTGAAATGATGTTTTCTCTTCTTCTGTTTCATCTTCAGTAAAATCAATCCTTAACGACTGTGTATTACAATTATCCTCATTATCACGTAATTCATTATCCATTATTTTTCTCCTCTCACCACAAAGTCCAAATGTCTTTTTTTTTATATTCTATTCCCCAGTTATTTCTGTTGCTTGAAATGCTTAGCGGCCTTTCGTCTGTCTTTTTGTTCTGAGTTCAAATTCCACCGAGGTCGACTTTGCCTTTCATCCTTTCAGGGTCAATAAATAAAGTACCAGTTTCACACTGGGGTAGATATAATCGACTTAATCGCTTTGTCTGTCCTTATTTGTACCCTCTATGTTAGCCCCCTAGTGGGCAATAAAGAAATAAATATTTCCATCAACTGTAATCATTGTCAATATCTGAGGGGGCTGCCAATTCCTTTGCAATCCAGGTTTAATTAGAATACATGATTGGTTTTCTTGCACCTATTCCAGGCAGTAAAGTACAGAAATGCTGCTAATAATCACACTCCCAAAGAAAATCTTTTACAATACTATAATCGATTTATATAAACAGGGTAATATTTCTTGTGTGTAGCATCTTAGTTTCATCTCAAAGAATATATCATATATATTCATGATGTGTTCGATGTAAAATCTTCTTTTATGCTAAATATCCTCTCTGATACTCTGAAATAAAAAAAAAATAATATGAGATATAGAATATACTTGAAAAGTAAAGATTAAATAATGAAAATTTTATTACGTTTTAATACTGATAAACTGGAGATATAAACCTTTAGCTGGCCAAATAAACGTTAACACGTCAGTCTGACAAACAAACAAGGAGATTATAAGGTAGTCGTGGGATGTGCTAAAAATAATAGTTAAATAGCTCTTAAATCACGCAGCAATTTCAAAAATTTTGTTTTGGTTTCTGCACAATCCTATGAATTACAGATTCGCAAGAGTTTTCTAAAAATTCCCAAAAAGTTTTGAACCAACAAAGAATTTATAATTTACATCTGCTGTTTGTTTGTTGAGCGAAGCGGTCTTCGTCCCAGAGCTCGCAAGATGGAAGAAGTCGGAAACGCGGTCCTTTGCTATTCGTAAGATCCGCAGAAGAGAAAGCAGGGCAGCCCCCCCGCCCCCGAGAGCATCGACGGATGGATGAATGCGCATCCAGGCTCGGCGGTTGCGTAGGAAGTCGGGGGACAAGAAACAGGAAGAAAGAGTGAGAGAAAGTTGGGGCGAAACAGTACAACAGGGGTCGCCACAACCCTGTGCTAGAGCATCGTGGAGCTTTAGGTGTTTTCGCTCAATAAACACTCACAACGCCCGGTCTGGGAATCGAAACCGCGATCCTCCGAATGCGAGTCCGCTGCCCTAACCACTGGGCCACTTCGCCTCCACTTACATCTGTTTTATATGAAATACCAGAAGTTATTGTGTTAAAAAGAGCAAGGACTAATGTTTACATTGAAACGGTTGATGATGATGATGATGATATATATATATATATTTATTGCCCACAAGGGGATATACAAAAAGGGGACAAACAAGGACAGACATAGGGATTAAGTCGATTACATCGAACCCAGTGCATAACTGGTACTTAATATATCGACCCTGAAAGATGAAAGGCAAAGTCGACCTCAGTGGAATTTGAACTCATAACGTAAAGACACATGCATTTCGCTCGTTGTGCTAATGTTGCTGCCAGCTCGCCACCTTTATATATATACTAGCAGTATCGCCCGGCGTTGCTCGGGTTTGTAAGGGAAATAACTATATAAGCATTTTTAGAGAGTTATAGCCAAAAAATAGCAAAAAATGCATTAAAAACGGAAAAAATTTGATGGTAAATTTTTTTTTAAATCGTTGACTCATCGTAGACATTTTTAGAGAGTTACTTCCCTTATATAATAGCGAAAAAATGCATTAAAATGGAAAAAAAATGATGGTAAATTTTTTTTTATATCGTAGATTCATGTAGACGCTTTCTTAGCCATCTCTGTTTTGGTGTCCTCAAGCCATGAAGTCGTTGTTCTAAAAGAACACTGGTCTCCTTGACAACGCATTACGACGTTGATTTCCTTACACTCCCTTCCCCACAGGTGCAGGTGTGAGCGTGGATGCCAACTCCGCCACCATCGACACACGAAAAATTATGCATTAAAATGGTATAAAAAATGATGTTAAATTATTTTTAAAATCGTAGACTCATCGTAGACGCGCGCTAATATTCAGACGGGCTCGATATGAATCACGACTATAAGCTACCCGAATTTGGTTAAACTGTACCGCAAAATGTGGGAGTAGTTAGGAATCTAAATCGAAGGGGACAGACACTCACACAACTACAGTTTTATTTATATAGATATACATAGCGCAGTAGTGGTGAGATATGACAGCAAAGAAAAGCATACATTCACTCTCTGCATGCAATTAGACTCGGAAAGTGCGTGAGGAACCCATTGACCCAATTTGCTGACTTTTCCGATAGCACACAGGTGTCAATGAATGGTTGAATGACCAAATCCAAGCTTCTCTGCTAGTTCCTCAACAGTTACGATGATATTTTGTTCCACCAGGGTTTTCAGGATGTCCTTGTCGAGTTCTACAGATCTTTCAGGATGAGGCTCGTCTTCTAGGCTGTAGTTTATGGCTCAGGATTTCTGGAACCACCATTGACACTGCCTTACGCTTATTGTCCAATCCCCATATACTGCATTAATATTTCTTGTACTTTGCACACATTTATATTCTGTTATTCTTTTATATGTTTCAGCCTTGAGGTTGTGGCCATGCTGGATCATGTGTGTGTGTGTGTCTATCTGTCTGTCTGTCTGTATGTATATATGTATATGTATGTGTGTGTGTGTGTGTATGTATGTATGTATGAGTGTATGTTTACTTTATTACTAATTACTCTCTTCCAAGAACATTTTCACTCACTCTTAGCTTCCCATACATTTTACTCATGTATCTATCAGCGTCATAGACAGAATACTTTCACTTTAGTCTTCCTCAAATCACTCTGTCGCTATTTACTTTCATTTTATTCGTTGCCCACTGTGTGTGTGTGTTTGCGTGTGGTGTAAACCAGACTAAGAGAAGCATTTGACACACACACCAGAATGTGAGTTTTCTGTAAATTTTGCTTAATTGGAGTTTAAATTTTAAAAACTGGACCTGGCATGACGCGATGCATTGCACTCTTAAAACTGCTAGGTAAATTGTAATTGAAGAAATCCTATATTGTAGACTTGTATAACTCCCAAAGGAAGGCAAATAAGATCTGCCTTTTATAATAAGAGATATATTATAGAAGGAGCTTCTACAGAACTAGAATTGTTTCATACAGATGAAACAATTCTAGTCCTGTAGAAGCTCCTTCTATAAAATAAATTACTTTACACTGCTATGTATTGAGTACCTTATTTACTGTGGTTAACCCCGACTCAACCCGGGACCTATATATATATACATATATGTATATATATCGGTAAAACGGTAAGATAACAAATGAAAGAAAGAGACCTCAATATTATGTAAATAGAGGAAATTTATCTATAAAATAATGTTACATTTACTCAATAGTCAAGATAAAACGCTGAGTTTCAGATGCCGAAGTGGAAATCCACAACACCATCTCTTCGGTTATCTGGCCATCTGAAAAAACGCTATGAAAAAATACCGTTATATAAAGGGAAATTACTGTATTATAATTCTGCGCGCGAAAACCCACGTGCGTACTTATACGTCACTATGGAAACGTACATATCTTCACTCGCATTTTTCGCCAAATATATACGCATATATATACAGCCTCATACACACACACACATGCGTACCGTAAAAGTTCATACATACGTCTTTATACGCACAAACACAAGAAAAACCCTATTTAAAGGTAACAGAAAAAAAAAACATAAGGAAGTATACAAAGCATAAAAACCACGTTCATATACGGACATGCCCCTATGCACTCATACACACACACACACGCCCCTATATGTACATACCCGCACATATTTATATACGCATACATACACACGCATATACAAAAAATGAATATATATATGCCCCCCCCCCACAAAAAAATGGAAAAATACTAAGTAAAAACGTCTATATATATATATATATACATATATATGCACATACACACACACAAAAGTTGGCGATTACAAAGGTATTTCACAAGAATCATATATATAGTGGAAGCCGCTTATTGTGATCATTTCCGTACAGCATTGGCCAACACCTAACAGATGACGTTAAACAAATATAAAGTCTGAACCAATTAATTTCGATAACAATAACCGGCTGATAACGTTATCCGCTATTCCGATTGACCGCCACTCCATTCCTGCCCAGCCTACATCAATACACAACAAACTACGGCATTTCTATAAATCGCAGTATTTGCTATACAACGTCTTCAATCAGATCGTATTCCTCTCCAATATATATACATATATATATAATAACTTACCCCTGATGCTTAATAAATAAATAAATATTTATTTACTTTCGATTTCGTCTCCAAAGAATTGAGGAAACGTGACAAGCCGGAAGTAAGGTGCGTCATGTGACTTAGCTCGGTGGTTAGCGCATCGGGCTATCAATCGCGAGTTAGTGAGTTCGATTCCCTGGATCTTTTCGTTTTGACTGGCAGATTTTTAAATTAATTTCTTTGTAACTAAACACTTTTAGACTTAAGTACCAGTTACGCACTGGGGTCGATGTAATCAACTTAATCCTTTTGTCTGTCCTTGTCTGTTCCCTCCTATCTTTTCCGTTTGAACAGCAGTTTTTAACATACTTTCTAGGTAACTAAACACTTTTAAACTTCGTGTAATGGTAGAATTTGTTACATAAAACATCATTTTCTCTTGGCTTTCTTGAGAAAATTCTGTAGTTTGTAAGCTACAATTATTGCTGTTAATAAACTACGGCAGATATTGTATTCACCTGAATAGACGTCATTGATTGGTTGAAATTGCCGAAATGCAAGAAATTAAACAACAAATAGCTTACAAGCTACAGAATTTTCTCAAGAAATCCAGGAGAGAAAGATGTTTTATAAACACATTCTACCAGTATACGAATTTTAAAGAATAAGTCCTGGGGTCGATTTGATCGACTAAAGGCGGTGCTCCAGCATGGCCACAGTCACATGACTGAAACAAGTAAAAGAGTAAAGAGAGATAGATAGATAAACAGGTAGATAGATAGGTCGGTAGATAGATAGGTATGTAGGTAGGCAGATAGATAAATAGACAGACAGATAAGATAGATAGATAGACATATATAGATAAATAGACAGACAAATAGATGGATAAACGGATGGACGGATGGATAGAGAGAGACAGACAGATTGATAGTTAGACACAAATAGATAGATAGATAGATGATAGATAGAGAGAGAGAGAGAGAGAGAGAGAGAGACAGAAAGATAGATAGATGGATAGACAGATAGAAGCATTTCTTCCTTCGAAAAGGACGATTCTTTTCTTCAGCAAAATTGCTTTGAGTGTTCACGTTGGTGGTGGTGGCCATGTTTATAGCAGTATGGGTTGTCTTTACTTCTTTGTATCTTCTAAGGACAGACTGGCAGTGTTTGTAGTGAGTGCGCGATTTGAATATAGAGGCACCTACCTCATCTTCGTAGTGACGGAGACCCTCCAGAGATGACTAGTCCTTCCTCACAGCCCCGACCCGAGCACTAACGATAGCAGCTGCTAGCCCAAACCCTTAGCGACGTCCTCACACGTCTTCTCACCTCCACGACCCACGTTGGAAAGGGCAATTTCCGCTCCCTGCGCACGCCTGACAGCTGACCCCTTCCGCTTGCCCAAACTTCCGGACAACGCACCCAGCTGATGACGTCATCCCACAGTTTTCTGTGTGCGTTCAAGCGGAACAACTTCCTTTTCAGACAGATAGATAGGCAAATAGATAGGGTACTACTTGGGAACAGTGGTCCCGGAGCGCGCACTCGCGCTAGCTAGTCGTGACTAGTCGATCCTACGACTAGCTAGCAAAGTAAAAACTACACAAAATAATTTTTGTTAAAATAAATAAAACACAAAAACACAAAGTAAGGATCGACTAGTCATGACTAGCTAGCGCGGATGCACGAGTACGCGAGTGCGCGCACCAGGACCACTCTGCTCAAGTAGTACCGTTAGATAGACAGACAGAGATAGACAGGCACAGATATGCTATAGAAATAATCTTTGACGTACGCACCTGGAAGTTTTCCAGTGTTAAAACTTTCTTTGGAAGTTGCACGTCATCTTCAGCAGGTGCTTCGCGTGTGTGTATGTGTGTGTGTAGGCAGAGTACGGCCGAATGGTCAAGAAGATTCCTTAACAACCACGAGGTCCTTCGTTCTGTCCTACTGCGTGACACTTTGGGCAAATAACACTTTCTGCAGTGTCCAGTTGACCTGAATGAAATCGGACATAGGGGAAAGTGCTGAACCCAGGAATTCCAAAGAGGTCAGCTTCGGGTCGCAAAGGTTCTTGTATGATTCCAGCGGAATCCTCGGCGACTCACGGGAATTCCGGAGCAGGGGATTCAGTTGGTCTTACACCTGAATCCTCAACGGCGAACGACGGGGATCCACGATGTATAAAAATATCTGTATTGGTATAGATGGAAATGGTGAGGATATTAAGAAATGGTTAATAGCAAAATGTGGGAAATAAAAAAACTGGAATGGGCAGTGAAAAGGAAACGAAACAGTGTAAGAAATTATATAACTTTGTTTAAGTAATTTTTTTTAGTCCTTCCTTTTTTCTGAGTTGTGCGTTAGATATGAAATTAGATATGAAATCATTCGTATCTAATTCCGGTCTCCTAATAATTATCAGTTATAAAGTGGAATTGACCAAGGAATAAAGATTTGTATGAAACTACAGCAGGAAATAAACGGAATTTGCAAGACTGAACGGTTAATAGACGAGGGGAAGTAACTCTTCCTTCAACAAAAGTCCTGAATATTTTTATATAGCTTCGGGTTTAAATGACAATTAATTAATTCAACAAATTATTAGAAAGGATCACAAAAGTACAGCCCCCAAAATTGCTGCAGGGCTTAATGACCGCCTCAAGAACCCAGTTTCCACAAAAACTTTTTGCTGGGAGCTGCACAAAGCCAGATTTCAAGGGAGGGCTGCAATCAGAAAACCACTACTTTCAAAAACAAACGTTGCAAAGCGATTAGAGTGCAGTAAAAACCTACAGAAATGATCCCTAGAGCAGTGGAAGAATGTTATTTTCTAGGACGAGTCATCCTTTACCTTATTTCCGACAACCGGCCGAGTATACGTGTGAAGAGAGCCAAAAGAAGCATTTGACCCAGACTGCCTTCTTCCAACTGTTAAACATGGAGGAGGATCTGTAATGATCTGGGGAGCTATATCTTGGAAATCTGCCAGCCCAATGGTTTCCCTTCATGGCAGAATTAATAGTCAAGACTATTTAAGCATTTTATCTGATCAAATTCATCCTATGATTGTGGAACTTTCAGGATGATAAAGCACCGATTCACACAGCTAAAGTTGTCACTGAATGGGACGAGGAACATTCATCAACCGTTTCAAAGTAAACATTAGTCCTTGCTCTTTTTTACACAATAACTTCTGGTATTTCATATACAGCAGATCTTTCCTTCTCCTATGTTTCCGACGAACTGCTCTGCTCGAAACGTTATACGCACCTTTTTCCTGAGCGTCCAATAATACTATATTTGTTCCACGTCTTCGCATTGTTGTGCTTTATTTGTGCTTTCTTGGTTGGATTAACTATATATATATAACCGATTGTGGCTGCTAACAGATTCCCCTGGCACCTGTGCCGGTGGTATGTAAAAAACACCCACTACACTTGCGGAGTGGTTGGCGTTAGGAAGGGCATCCAGCTGTAGAAACACTGCCAGATCAGACTGGGCCTGGTGCAGCCTCCTTGCTTCCCAGACCCTGGTCGAGCCGTCCAGCCCGTGCTAGCATGGAAAACGGACGTTAAACAACGATCATGATCATGATATATATACAAATTAAAATCCAGGAAACAGAGAAGTAGCATCAATATAGTTTATTCACTGAAAAAATTCAACATGTACACTTACAGCTGTTTCGATTTTGCTCAAAAGAAATTCCAATAATTAAAACCTTTAATTGGGCAAAATCTCATCAGAGGAATGAAAAAGACATATCGTTAGGTTATCACATGTTATTCTTCCAAAACATCTCAACAGACTAAAACTTTTTTTTAATTACTAATATTGGTATAAATCTTGGCCAGTGGGTAACAGGTTGTATAAGGGTAATAATCTTTATATATATAAAACTGAGAATGTGTGTCTGTCTGTCTGTGTTTCCCTAAAACGTGAGAACTACACAACCAATTTCGTTCAAATTTTACACATGCCTTACTTAGGGTCCATGTAGTTTCATGGGCAAAAAAAATGTTCAACTTCTTGCCTAGAGCGAGCCCATAGCAATATCATATTTTCTCCGCTATTTCAGTATTACATGTTAAAAGTGAAACAAAAATATTTCACTATTTTATGTCAGATGCTTTCACTTTAACAACAAAAATAATAATAACAATTCAATTATATGTAGTAAGTAATAATTAAAATCAAACTAAAGTATAATATAATCGTAACATACAAAAGTAAAAATAGCAATTGGTATAAAATTGCATCAATGATTTGAACTTGAATAAGTGGTTTCACATGAATGGGAATAAATTAAAAATATAATCAGCGTGCAGAAATGGAATAGTCCAGATGGATAATACAAAATTAAATTAAAAACAAGACTTTTGTCTATAAAGTATACAACATAGAGAAAAAAGAAGAGCTAACAATTCCAGTCTGTTATATATTTTGAGTATTGTTATCACTAGTGATATCAAGATATAACTTTGTATTTTGCATTTTATGTGTAGATGTATATAGATAGATGTACATGTAATATGTACACATATATACATGCACTAGCACTATGACCCGGCAACGACGGGTCTTTAATGCTAGTTGGTAAATAAATGGTAGATAGTGAGTTATATTTCTCACTATAATTATTTTATAATGTATCGATTTAATTATTTTGTAATTTATCTATATCAGTTCAATCAATTTCTTTAACAAAGATATAAATGTGATCACGTTGTTCTCTCATTCATATGATACTATTTTTACTATAACTCACTAATCTAACATTTATTTAATGCGGTTTCGATTACCAGACCGGGCGTTGTGTGTGTTTATTGAGCGAAAACACCTAAAGCGAATTTGGTAGACGGAAACTGAAAGATGCCTGTCGTATATGTGTATATATATATATATATATATATGTATGTGTGGGTTTGTGTGTCTGTGTTTGTACCCCTAGCTTTGCTTGTCAATCGATGCTGGTGTGTTTACGTCCCCGTCACCTAGTGGTTCAGCAAAAGAGACCGATAGAATAAGTACTGGGCTTACAAAGAATAAGTCCTGGGGTTGATTTGCTCGATCAAAGGCGGTGCTCCAGCATGGCCGCAGTCAAATGACTGAAACAAGTAAAAGAGAGAGAGAGAGTAATAGAATTATCACAGTGTTATGGTTTCTTTCCTGCGTGGATATGTTTGTGAGTAGTTAAGTTACCTTTTTGAGAGAAAGACTTCTCACATACATCACAGTGATAAGGCTTCTCTCCTGTGTGAATGTGTTTGTGAGAAATTAAGGTATGTTTCTGAGAGAAGGATTTACCACAGATATCTCACACGTATGGCTTCTCTCCTGTGTGAACACGTTTGTGTTTGATTAAGACATCGCTCTGTGAAAAAGACTTTCCACAGATATCGCAGTGATATGGCCTCCCTCCTGTATGAATAAGTTTGTGTTTAGCTAAGAGATGATTTAAAGAGAATGATTTACCACAGATATCACAGTGATACGGCTTCTCTTTACTATGAATGTGTTTATGAGGATTTAAGTCACCAGCGAATGACTTTCCACAGATATCACAGTAGCATGGTTTCTCTCCAGTACGGAAGGGTTTGTGTTTACTTAAATGTTGATTTGGGGAAATGATTTACCACAAATATCAGTGATATGGTTTCTCTCCTGTATGAATACGTTTATGGTTAGTTAAGGCATCGCTCTGTGAAAACGATTTACCACAGATATCATAGTTATATGGTTTTTTCTCCCGTATGAATACGCATGTGTGTAGACAACACAACATTCTGAGAGAATGATTTACCACAGATATCACAGTGATAAGGTTTCTCTCCTGTGTGAATGTATTTGTGTCTAGTTAGGTTTTGATTCTGAGAGAAAGATTCTCCACAGATATCACAGTGATAAGGTTTCTCTCCTGTGTGAATGTATTTGTGAGTAGTTAAGTTGTGATTTCGAGAGAATGATTTACCACAGATATTACAGTGATATGGTTTCTCTCCTGTGTGAATACGTTTGTGAGTGGTTAGGTCACTATTTCCAGAGAATGATTTACCACAGATATCACAGTGATAAGGTTTCTCTCCTGTGTGAATACGTTTGTGAGTAGTTAAGTGGTGATTCCGAGAGAATGATTTACCACAGATATCACACTGATAAGGTTTCTCTCCTGTGTGAATGTATTTGTGTTTAGTTAAGTTGCGATTTTCAGAGAATGATTTACCACAGATATCACAGTGATAAGGTTTCTCTCCTGTGTGAATGTATTTGTGAGCAGTTAAGTTGCGATTTTCAGAGAATGATTTACCACAGATATCACAGTGATAAGGTCTCTCTCCTGTATCAATGTATCTGTGTTTAGTTAAGTTTTGATTTTGAGAGAATGATTGGCCACAGGTACCACACTGATATGATTTCTCACTTGTATGAATAGGTTTGTGACTCGTTAGGTTTTGATTCTGAGAGAATGATTTACCACAGATATCACAATGATATGGTTTCTCTCCTGTATGAATACGTTTGTGAGTGGTTAGGTCGCTATTTCTAGAGAATGATTTACCACAGATATCACAATGATATGGTTTCTCTCCTGTGTGAATGTATTTGTGAGTAGTTAAGTTCTGATTTTGAGAGAATGATTTACCACAGATATCACAGTGATAAGGTTTCTCTCCTGTATGAATACGTTTGTGAGTGGTTAGGTTGCTATTTCCAGAGAATGATTTACCACAGATATCACACTGATATGGTTTCTCTCCTGTGTGAATGTATTTGTGAGTAGTTAAGTGGTGATTCAGAGAGAATGATTTACCACAGATATCACAATGATATGGTTTCTCTCCTGTGTGAATGTATTTGTGAGTAGTTAAGTGGTGATTATGAGAGAATGATTTACCACAGATATCACAATGATATGGTTTCTCTCCTGTATGAATACGTTTGTGAGTGGTTAGGTTGCTATTTCCAGAGAATGATTTACCACAGATATCACACTGATATGGTTTCTCTCCTGTATGAATACGTTTGTGAGTGGTTAGGTCGCTATTTCCAGGGAATGATTTACCACAGATATCGCAATGATGTGACTTAACCACAACGTGGATGCATTTGTGAATAGCTAAGCTATGATTCTGAGAGAATGATTTACCACAGGTATTACAGCGATACGGCTCGACACCTGCGTGAATGTGTTTATGTGTGGTCAAACGAACCTTTTCAGAGAATGATTTACCACAGATGTCACAGCGATAGAGATCCTCTCCTGCATGGAAACATTTGTGAATCGTCTGTTCATCTTTGAGAAAGAAGGACTTGTTGCAGACATCACAGTGAAATGATGTTTTCTCTTCTTCTTCTGTTTCATCTTCAGTAAAATCAATCCTTAACGACTGTGTATTACAATTAACCTCATTATCACATAATTCATTTTCCATTATTTTTCTCCTCTCACCACAAAGTCCAAATGTCTTTTTTTTTATATTCTATTCCCCAGTTATTTCTGTTGCTTGAAATGCTTAGCGGTATTTCGTCTGTCTTTTTGCTCTGAGTTCAAATTCCACTGAGGTCGACTTTGCCATTCACCCTTTCGGGGTCAATAAATAAAGTACCAGTTTCACACTAGGGTTGATATAATCAACTTAATCCCTTTGTCATTCTTTATTTGTCCCCTCTATGTTTAGCCCCCTAGTGGGCAATAAAAAATAAATATTTCCATCAACTGTAATCATTGTCAATATCTGAGGGGCCTGCCAATTCCTTTGAAATCCAGGGTTAATTAGAATACAGGATTGGTTTTCTTGCACCCATTCCAGGCAGTGAAGTACAGAAATGCTGCTAATAATCACACACCCAAAGAAAATCTTTTACAATTCTATAATCGATTTATATAAACAGGGTAATATTTCTTCTGTGTAGCATCTTAGTTTCATCTTAAACAATATATCATATATATTCATGATGTGTTCGATGTAAAATCTTCTTTTATGCTAAATATCCTCTCTGACACTCTGAAATAAAAAAGAAATAATATGAGATATAGAATATACTTGAAAAGTAAAGATTAACTAATGAAAATTTTATTACGTTTTTATACTGATAAACTGGAGATATAAACCTTTAGCTGGCCAAATAAACGTTAACACGTCAGTCTGACAAACAAACAAGGAGATTATAAGGTAGTCATGGGATGTGCTAAAAATAATAGCTAATTAGCTCTTAAATCACGCACCAATTTTTTAAATTTTGTTTTGGTTTTTGCACAATCCTATGAATTACAAATTCGCAAGAGTTTTCTAAAAATTCCCAAAAAGTTTAGAACCAACAAAGAATTTACGATTTTCATCTGCTGTTTGTTTGTTGAGCGAAGCGGTCTTCGTCCCAGAGCTCGCAAGATGGAAGAAGTCGGAAACGTGGTCCTTTGCTATTCGTAAGACCCGCAGAAGAGAAAGCAGGTCAGCCCCCCCCCCCGACACCGAGAGCATCGAATGATGGATGAATCCGCATCCAGGTTCGGCGGTTGCGTAGGAAGTCGGGGGACAAGAAACAGGAAGAAAGAGTGAGAGAAAGTTGGGGCGAAAGAGTACAACAGGGGTCGCCACAATCCTCTGCTGGAGCATCGTGGAGCGTTAGGTGTTTTCGCTCAATAAACACACACAACGCCCAGTCTGGGAATCGAAACCGCGATCCTCCGACCGCGAGTCCGCTGCCCTAACCACTGGGCAATTGCGCCTCCACTTACATCTGCTGTATATGAAATACCAGAAGCTATTGTGTTAAAAAGAGCAAGGACTAACATTTACTTTGAAACGGTTGATGATGATGATGATGATATATATATATATATATATATATATATATTTACTACCCACAAAAGGATAAACATAGAGGGGACAAACAAGGACAGACATAGGGATTAAGTCGATTACATTGACCCCAGTGCATAACTGGTACTTAATTTATCGACCCTGAAAGATGAAAGGCAAAGTCGACCACAGTGGAATGTGAACTCATAACGTAAAGGCACATGCATTTCGCCCGTCGTGCTAATGTTGCTGCCAGCTCGCCACCTTCATATATATATATATTTGCGTATATATATAAATATATATATATATATATATATCATCATCATCATCATCGTTTAACGTCCGTTCTCCATGCTAGCATGGGTTGGATGGTTCGACCGGGGATCTGGGAAGCCAGAAGGCTGTACCAGTCTTATCTGGCAATATTTCTACAGCTGGATGCCCTTCCTAACGCCAACCCTCCGTGAGTGTAGTGGGTGCTTTTTACGTGCCACCTGCACAGGTGCCAGGCGAGGCTGGCAACGGCCACGGTCGGATTGGTGTATTTTATGTGCCACTCGAAACGGCGCTGGCATTGGCCACGAGTAGGATAGTGCTTTTTACGTACCACCAGACCAGGGATCCTGGCTGGTTCAATTCGATTTCGATTTCGCTTGCCCCAACATGTCTTCGCAAGCAAAGGAGGGTTGGCATGGGTGCCTGTCGTCGGATGAGGTTCTATATCGACTTCGCTTGCCTCAACAGGTCTTTGTGTGCAAGGGAGGAAAGGCATTCATATGTGGGCTGGGCTCACTTGTCCTGCCTGGTCTTCTCACGTACAGCATATTTCCATAGGTCTCGGTCGCTGGTCATTTCCTCAGTGAGGCCTAAAGTTCGAAGGTCCTGCTTCACCACCTCCTCCCAGGTTTTCCTGGGTCTACATCTTCAACGGGTTCATCAACTGCTAGGGATTGGCACTTTCTCACACACCTATCTTCATCCATTCTCGCCACATGTCCATACCAGCGCAATCGTCTCTCTTGCACACCACAACTGATGCTTCTTAGATACAACATTTCTCTCAAGGTACTAACGCTCTGTCGAGTATGTACACTGACGTTACACATCCATCGGAGCATACTGGCTTCATTCCTCACAAGCTTACGCATGTCTTCAGCAGTCACGGCCCATGTTTCACTGCCATGTAGCATGGCTGTTCGTACACATGCATCATACAGTCTGCTTTTTACTCTGAGCGAGAGGCCTTCAGTCACCAGCAGAGGTAAGAGCTCCCTAGACTTTGCCCAGGCTATTCTTATCCTAGCAGTTACACTTTCAGTGCACCCATCCCCACTACTGACTTGGTCACCTAGATAATGGAAGCTATCAACTACTTCTAGTTTTTCCCGCTGGAAAGTGACGGAAGTTGTTTTCTGCAGATTTTCGAAGGTTAATGCTCCCAAGCATCTGCCACATACAAAAACTATCTTCCCAGTTAGCCTACCTTTGACATTGCTGCACCCCTTATGTGTCCATAGCTTACACTGGGTACATCTTATAGAGTTTCTACTTACACCTTTTCTACAGATCGAGCAGGGCCATCTTCCTGAAGACATTTGTGGATTGTCTACCTTCCTACTTATTAGTACTTTGGTTTTAGCTAGGTTGACTCTAAGGCCCCTCGATTCTAAACCCTCCTTCCACACCTGGAACTTCTCCTCCAGTTCTGATAGTGACTCAGCAATTAGAGCAAGGTCGTCAGCACAGAGGAGCTCCCAGGGGCAACCCGTCTTGAATTCCTCCGTAATTGTCTGGAGGACTATGATAAACAGGAGGGGGCTGAGTACTGAACCCTGGTGGACCCCAACCTCTACTTTGAATTCTTCGGTGTATAAGTTGCCAACCCTAACCTTACTTACGGCATCTCTGTACATGGCTTGCACAGCCCTCACCAGCCATTCATCTATCCCTAGTTTCCTCATTGACCACCAGATAAGGGATCGGGGGACCCTATCAAAGGCTTTCTCCATGTCAACGAAAGCCAGGTACAAGGGCTTATCTTTGGCTAGGTATTTCTCCTGCAGCTGCCTTACCAGGAATATAGCATCAGTGGTACTTTTCCCTGGCACGAACCCAAACTGCATCTCATCTAAACTAACTCTCTCTCTAATTAGGTGGGCTATGACCCTCTCCGTAACCTTCATTACCTGATCCAACAGCTTGATACCTCTGTAATTATTTGTATCTAGGGCATCACCTTTACCTTTGTAGCAGTTGACTAGTATGCTGCTACACCAGTTATTGGGTATGACTCCTTCATGTATCACCTGGTTGACTATACGGGTGACTAGGTTATATCCGACACTGCCAGATGTTTTGAGCATCTCTGCAGTAATTCCTGATGGGCCTGGGGCTTTCCCTGTCTTCATGCTTCTAATTGCCTTAGCTACCACGGAACTATCAACTCGGATAGCTGGTCCCTCTGTTGGGTCAACATTCGGCAGACTCTCTTTATCCCATTCATTTTCTTTATTCAGCAACCTTTCATAGTGGCATCTCCAAACCTCTCTCTTTGCATCCTCATTTAGCGCAAGTGAACCATCATCCATGCGAACACACTTCTCTCCTACCACATCACGATTCTCTCTCACACACTGTCTTGCAACACGAAATACCTCAAGTCTTTCATCCTCACGGCTCACAACATTGGCAAATTTTTTCTTATCCGCTTCCCCTCTAGCTAAATAAACATGTCTCCTAGCTTCCCTTCTGGCTGTCTGATACAATTCCCTGCTACCACCGTTCTTCCAGTCCCTCCAAGCCTGTTTCTTTTGTCTAATAGCCCTGTCCACCACATTGTTCCACCACGACGTTACTCTGGGTCGAGACGGAACTTTGCTCCATCCACAGATCTGGTCAGTGGCTGTCAGCAGATTGTCCCGTAGAAATCTCCAGTTGTCTTCCACATTAAGTGAAGCTATATCCCCTTCTATTTCGTCAAAGGCTTCGAGTAGTATGTCTCTAAATCTCTGTCCATTTGCAGGATCTTTAAGCTTCCAGACCCTTCTCCTCCAAGCTGGTCTTCTTCTGGGCAATATATATATATATATATATATATATATATATATATTGGTAAAACGGTAAGATAACAAAAGAAAGAAAGAGACCTCAATATTATGTAAATAGAGGAAATTTATCTATAAAATAATATGTTACATTACTCAATAGTCAAGATAAAACTCTGAGTTTCAGATGCCGAAGTGGAAATCCACAACACCATCTCTTCGGTTATCTGGCCATCTGAAAAAACGCTATGAAAAAATACCGTTATATAAAGGGAAATTACTGTATTATAATTCTGCGCGCGAAAACCCACGTGCGTACTTATACGTCACTATGGAAACATACACATCTTCACTCGCATTTTTCGCCAAATATATACGCATATATATATACAACCTCTTACATACACACATGCGTACCGTAAAAGTTCATACATACGTCTATATACGCACAAACACAAGAAAAACCATGGTTAAAGGTAACAGAAAAAAAAACATAAGGAAGTATACAAAGCATAAAAACCACGTTCATATACGGACATGCCCCTATGCACTCATACACACACACACGCCCATATATGTACATACCCGCACATATTTATATACGCATACATACACACGCATATACAAAAAATGAATATATATATGTCCCCCCCCACCATAAAAATGGAAAAATACTAAGTTAAAACGTCTATATATATATATGTGCATTCTTATGCCCGCACACACATATATAAATATAGACATATATATGTATATACATATATATGCACATACACACACACAAAAAAGTTGGCGATTACAAAGGTATTTCACAAGAATCATATATATAGTGGAAGCCGCTTATTGTGATCATTTCCGTACAGCATTGGCCGACACCTAACAGATGACGTTAAACAAATATAAAGTCTGAACCAATTAATTTCGATAACAATAACCGGCTGATAACGTTATCCGCTATTCCGATTGACCGCCACTCCATTCCTGCCCAGCCTACATCAATACACAACAAACTACGGCATTTCTATAAATCGCAGTATTTGCTATACAACGTCTTCAATCAGATCGTATTCCTCTCCAATATATATACATATATATATAATAACTTACCCCTGATGCTTAATAAATAAATAAATATTTATTTACTTTCGATTTCGTCTCCAAAGAATTGAGGAAACGTGACAAGCCGGAAGTAAGGTGCGTCATGTGACTTAGACTCTTTAATATATGAAACCACAAAGAGTGCTGTCGACACAAAAGCGAAACTAAGAAGGAAGGGGGAACGTAATATTGTTGTTGACTATCACCATGGTTACTGTCTAAGCGGAAGGCGCATGGCTCGGTGGTTAGCGCATCGGGCTATCAATCACGAGTTAGTGAGTTCGATTCCCTGGATCTTTTCGCTGTTCCACGTTGCCAGCGGAATCCTCGGCGACTCACGGGAATTCCGGAGCAGGGGATTCAGTTGGTCTTACACCTGAATCCTCATCGGCGAACGACGGGGATCCGCGATGTATGAAAATGTCTGTATAGGTATAGATGGAAATGGTGAGGATATTAAGAAATGGTTAATAGCAAAATGTGGGAAAGAAAAAAACTGGAATGGGCAGTGAAAAGGAAAACGAAACAGTGAAAGAAATTATATAGCTTCGTTTAAATAATTTTTTTAGTCCTTCCTTTTTTCTGAGTTGTGCGTTAGATATGAAATTAGATATGAAATCATTCGTATCTAATTCCGGTCTCCTAATAATTATCAGTTATAAAGCGGAATTGATCAAGGAAGAAAGATTTGTATGAAACTATAGCAGGAAATAAACGGAATTTGCAAGACTGAACGGTTAATGGACGAGGGGAAGTAACTCTTCTTTCAACAAAAGTCTTGAATATTTTTATATAGCTTCGGGTTTAAATGACAATTAATTCAACAAATTGTTAGAAAGGATCACAAAAGTACAGACCCCAAAATTACTGCAGGGGTTAATGACCGCCTCAAGAACCCAGTTTCCACAAAAACTTTTTGCTGGGAGCTGCACAAAGCCAGATTTCAAGGGAGGGCTGCAATCAGAAAACCACTACTTTCAAAAACAAACGTTGCAAAGCGTTTAGAGTGCAGTAAAAACCTACAGAAATGATCCCTAGAGCAGTGGAAGAATGTTATTTTCTAGGACGAGTCATCCTTTACCTTATTTCCGACCACCGGCCGAGTTTACGTGTGAAGAGAGCCAAAAGAAGCATTTGACCCAGACTGCCTTCTTCCAACTGTTAAACATGGAGGAGGATCTGTAATGATCTGGGGAGCTATATCTTGGAAATCTGCCAGCCCAATGGTTTCCCTTCATGGCAGAATAAATAGTCAAGTCTATTTAAGCATTTTATCTGATCAAATTCATCCTATGGTTGCGGAACTGATTCTGGAGGGAAACACAAGCTTTCAAGATGATAATGCACCAATTCACACAGCTAAAGTTGTCACTGAATGGCACGAGGAACATTCCAAAGACAGAGATGAAAAACTCCTCAATGAAATTCCTCATCAGGAATTACAGACTGTAATGAATGATTACGACCCCCAAAAATATACAAACACCTTTTGTAGCCCAGATGTGAACAAATAATTTATTTGTTCACGCCTGGGCTATATCATCATCCTCATCATGATCATTTAGCGTCCGCTTTCCATGCAAGCATGGGTTGGACGGTTCAACTGGGTTCTGGGAAGCCAGAAGGCTGCACCAGGCCCAGTCTGATCTGGCAGTGTTTCTACAGCTGGATGCCCTTCCTAACGCCAACCACTCCATATCTGCGGCAAATTCTTCACTCAAAACGATGGTTTAATTAAACACATACGTATTCATACAGGAGAGAAACCTTACCATTGTGGTAACACCTTTTGTAGCCCAGATGTGAACAAATAATTTATTTGTTCATGCCTGGGCTATATCATCATCATCATCATCGTCGTACATATATACGACAGGCTTCTTTCAGTTTCCATCTACCAAATCCACTCACAAGGCTTTGGTCGGCCCGGGGCTATAGTAGAAGACACTTGCCCAAGGTGCCACGTAGTGGGACTGAACCCGGAACCATGTGGTTGGTAAGCAAGCTACTTACCCCACAGCCACTCCTGCACCTGTATATATGTATATATACGACAGGCTTCTTTCAGTTTCTGTCTACCAAATCCACTCACAAGGCTTTGGTCGGCCCGGGGCTATAGTAGAAGACACTTGCCCAAGGTGCCATGCAGTGGGACTGAACCCGGAACCATGTGGTTGGTAAGCAAGCTACTTACCCCACAGCCACTCCTGCACCTGTATTATCTCACAGCTTCAAATATTTCAATGATGTGATAGTATTTTTTTAGAACGACATCATAGGGTAGGTGTAAGGGGCTGGATCTGGGTGATTGTAATATAAAATAGGTAGATAGGCGCAGGAGTGGCTGTGTGGTAAGTAGCTTGCTTACCAACCACATGGTTCCGGGTTCAGTCCCACTGCGTGGCACCTTGGGCAAGTGTCTTCTATTATAGCCTCGGGCCGAGCAAAGCCTTGTGAGTGGATTTGGTAGACGGAAACTGAAAGAAGCCTGTCATATATATGTATATATATGTGTGCATGTGTGTTTGTCTGTCTGTGTTTGTCCCCCCAACATCGCTTGACAACCGATGCTGGTGTGTTTACGTACCCGTCACTTAGCGGTTCGGCAATAAGAGAATGATAGAATAAGTACTGGGCTTACAAAAGAATAAGTCCCGGGGTTGAGTTGCTCGACTAAAGGCGGTGCTCCAGCATGGCCACAGTCAAATGACTGAAACAAGTAAAAGAGTAAAGAGAAGATTTGTGCCAAATATGGTCAGTTTAAATGCTAATGGGTTGATAAACCGTCTGACCCATGCAAGTATGGACAATGATGATGATGATATTTTCAGAGCCAACAAATATGAAAAAAATAATTTTGATTCTTCAGAAACTAACAACCAACAAATATAGTCAAAAGATTTTAATTTAACATTTACAAGATATTTAGAAAACATTTTCATTTACATATAAATTCTCAGTAATTTTTTTCCTTTTTACTTTTGTTTAGAGAGGATACTTTTTGTTTCCAAGAAATCATCTCAATAGCATTCACTTCTGTTTAACCATTTTGTTTTGGTATTTCTCTTTGAAATATACTGTTGCTTTTAATTCAGTTAGTCTTTAAAATATATTTCTTTATTGCCCACAAGGGGTTAAACACAGAGGGGACAAACAAGGACAGACATAGGTATTAAGTCGATTACATTGATCCCCAGTGCGTAACTGGTGCTTAATTTATCGACCCCGAAAGGATGAAAGGCAAAGTCGACCTTGGTGGAATTTGAACTCAGAACGTAAAGACAGACGAAATACCTATTTCTTTACTACCCACAAGGGGCTAAACACAGAGAGGACAAACAAGGACAGACAAACGGATTAAGTCAATTACATCGACCCCAGTGCGTAACTGGTACTTAATTTATCGACCCCGAAAGGATGAAAGGCAAAGTCGACCTCGGTGGAATTTGAACTCAGAATGTAGCGGCAGGCGAAATACCTATTTCTTTACTACCCACAAGGGGACAAACAAGGACAGACAAACGGATTAAGTCGATTACATCGACCCCAGTGCATAACTGGTACTTAATTTACCGACCCCGAAAGGATGAAAGGCAAAGTCGACCTTGGCGGAATTTGAACTCAGAATGTAGCGGCAGGCGAAATACCTATTTCTTTACTACCACAAGGGGCTAAACACAGAGGGGACAAACAAGGACAGACAAAGGGGTTAAGTCGATTACATCGACCCTAGTGCGTAACTGGTACTTAATTTATCGACCCCGAAAGGATGAAAGGCAATGTCGACCTCGGCGGAATTTGAACCCAGAACGTAACGGCAGACGAAATACGGCTACGCATTTCGCCCGGCGTGCTAACGAGTCTGCCAGCTCGTCACCTTAATCTTTAAAATAGTTAGTCTTTATAATAATGAAAAATTTAGTTTAAAAAAAAACACTTTGACATACTGTTTTCCATGTTTTGTTTTGAATTTTTTTTTATTACTCTTTTTACTCTTTTTTTTACTTGTTTCAGTCATTTGACTGTGGCCATGCTGGAGCACCGCCTTTAGTCGAGCAACTCGACCCCGGGACTTATTCTTTTGTAAGCCCAGTACTTATCCTATCGGTCTCTTTTGCCGAACCGCTAAGTGACGGGGACGTAAACACACCAGCATCGGTTGTCAAGCGATGCTAGGGAGACAAACACAGACACACAAACACATACACACACACACACATATATATATATATATATACATATATACGACAGGCTTCTTTCAGTTTCCGTCTACCAAATCCACTCACAAGGCATTGGTCGGCCCGGGGCTATAGCAGAAGACACTTGCCCAAGATGCCACGCAGTGGGACTGAACCCGGAACCATGTGGTTGGTTAGCAAGCTACTCCTGCGCCTAATTAATCATGGATTATCTTGTAGCTTTGAGATTTTACTTGTAGCTTTGAGATTTTACAGCACTCCTGCGCCTAATTAATCATGGATTATCTTGTAGCTTTGAGATTTTACAGCCACTCCTGCGCCTAATTAATCATGGATTATCTTGTAGCTTTGAGATTTTACAGCCACTCCTGCGCCTAATTAATCATGGATTATCTTGTAGCTTTGAGATTTTACATGCCTTTGAGATTGCCACTCCTGCGCCTAATTAATCATGGATTATCTTGTAGCTTTGAGATTTTACAGCGAATTAATCATGTGATTATGTTTAGAATGACATTGTAGGGTAGGTGTGAGATGGTTTAAGCCTTTAGCACTCATATTTCTTTGTCAAATGTAATGCTTATTTATTCTCATTGTTTTGAATTAATCATGGATTATCTCATAGCTTTGACATTTCAACAATGTGATTGTTTTGTTTTTTTATTAGAGTGACATAGCAGGGTAGGTGTGAGAGACTGCACCTGTATAGTTCTGAACATGAAGCAGGTAGAATACTTAGGCCGGGTGGTAGTTAGTTAGTTAGTTAGTTAGTTAGTCAATTTGGCTCAAAGGCAAATAGCAAGGCCATGTAGGGGGACATGGAGTTAAGTACAGGGTGGTGTTCATATAAAGAGTTCAGGCCACTTGAGGTCAGGGAGGCTTTGAACAAAGCGGTCGTCGGCATCTTCACCATCTCGTCTGGCAGCTTGTTCCACGGATCCGCAACCCGGGTATGGATGGTTCAAATGCTAAAGTGTTTAAGTTTTGCTCAGGTGTTTTTTTTTTTTCCAATCATGATTAACGAGATAATGTCTGTTTAAGAAAGACAAACAACGGTTACCAGATCTTTCTTCCAGGTGTTTGCGAATTTGAAGACGTCTGTGAATTACAAAACAGTCTACAAGGAATGGTTTCTTACACATCTTTTTCTTTAGAATGCATTTGTTTACCAACTTCAAGTTTGTGATTCAAAAATAAGGATTCCTCACACATTTTAGAAAAAAAGGATTTCTCTTAAACAAAACCAAATTTGCAGATTACAAAATGAAAATGAAAATTCAAGTGAAAAAAACTTAAATTCACAATAAATGATCCATGCTGGATCTTTTCACTTTGACCGGCAGATTTTAAAAAAATGATTTTTTGTAACTTTTCAGCGGTGGTGCCCCAGCATGGCCGCGGCCTTTGGGCTAAAACACTTTTAAACTTCGTATAGTGGTAGAATGTGTCATATAAAACATCTTTTTCTCTTGGCGTTATTGAGAAAATTCTGTAGTTTGTAAAGTGAAAAGATCCTAAAAGCTTGCCGACATGTACATGTTGATGGACCAAAAGCTTAGACTTGCAAGAGAATTCTTTCTCAGATTTTACATTTGGAAGGTTTCTCTCTAGTATGAAGTCGTTTATGTGTCTTTAGATTACCATTTGTGGAAAAAAGCTTCCCACATGTGATCAACGTTGGATCTAATTAAAAAGGGATTTCGCAATAAATATCGATCTATTTCAACCACACCAGGTAAGATATGATACACATTGAACACTAATACAAAAGAAGCCGCTTATTACAATCGCAGATCATGTCATTTAGTCTTTAAAAATGGTTACTGTAATCAAATCCTGCAGGTTTCCAAACTTATTCGTTTCACAGATGCTTTTTTTCCAAACAGCCTCCAGTGTTTATAATTAGAATTTAATTAAAAGTTGGAGATCTTTTCAGTTTGAATGGCAGTTTAAAAATAATTTTTTGTGACTAAACACTTTTAAACTTCGTATAGTGGTAGAATGTGTCACATAAAACGTCTTTTTCTCTTGGCTTTATTGAGAAAATTCTGTAGTTTGTAAGGTGAAAAGATCCTAAATTCTTACCGACATTTACATGTTGATGGACCAAAAGCTCAGACTTGCAAGAGAATTTCTTTCTCAGATTTTACATTTGGAAGGTTTCTCTCTAGTATGAAGTCGTTTATGTGTCTTTAAATTACCATTTGTGGAAAAAAACTTTCCACATGTGTCACACCCGAATGGCTTTTCTCCTGTGTGTGAACGTTTGTGTTTTGTTAAGTAACCGTTAGTAATAAAAGACTTTCCACAAGTTTCACAACGATACGGTTTCTCTCCCGTGTGGATAAGTTTGTGAACTACAAGATGAGATTTCTGCATGAACGCCTTTCCACAAGTGTCACAGTCGAATGGTTTTTCCCCTGCGTGCATTTTCTGATGAACTACAAAACGAGAATTATCAGTAAAAACTTTGCCACATTGTTCGCAGTGGAACACTTTTCCGCCGTTGTGTATTGCTTGTGGGTTTTTAACTGGGTGCTGGTGAGGAACGATTTACCACAGAGCTGGCAATGGAAGGTTTTTTCCCCCGTGTGGGTCTCTTATGAACGATAACGCAAGAATTAACGGAAAAGGATTTTCCGCAAATCTCACAATGATAGGGTTTTTCTCCGGTGTGGACCCTCACGTGTCTTGTCAATTTATTATTCGAGATAAAAGCTTTTCCACAGATTTCACAGCTGAACGGTTTCTCGCCGTGTGAATCCGTTTGTGGACGACAAGATGAGAATTACTAGAGAAGGATTTTCCGCAGATTCCGCAGTGGAATGGCTTTTCTCTGGCATGAATCCTGGTGTGAACTACAAGGCTGAACTTACCCGAGAACGACTTTCCGCATAATTCACAACGGAATGGTTTTTCCCCCGTATGAGTTCGTTTATGAAGAACAAGGCAAGAACTCGCAGAAAAGGACTTGCCACAGATCTGACAATGATAAGGCCTTTCTCCCGTGTGGACCCTCGTATGCCTCGTCAGCTTATTGTTCGACACGAAAGATTTCCCGCAGATATCACAGAGGAAGGGTTTCTCTCCGGTATGGATGGATTTATGAACGACAAGGTGAGAATTCTGAGTGAAAGCTTTTCCGCACAAATCACATCGGAAACGTTTTTCTTCCGCATGGATTCTAGAATGAACGACGAGGCTAAATTTACCTGAGAACGATTTGCCACAGGTGTTGCAACGGTAAGGTTTTTCCCCTGTGTGAGTTCGTTTATGAAGAACAAGGCAAGAACTAAGAGAGAAATATTTACCACAGATTTCGCATTGATGGCTTTTTTCCCTCGTATGTATCCGTTTGTGCCTGGTTAATTTATTAAAAGACACAAAAGATTTTCCGCAGATATCACAATGAAATGGTTTGTCTCCAGTTCTTCTCTGTGTTGTCAATTTACTGTTAAAGACAAAATATTTACCATACACTCCGTAGTTGTGGGGTGTCTTTCTATGATGTGTTCTTGTGGGTGAAAACTTCGTGTTCGGACGAGAACGTTTTCCGACAGATCTCACAGTAATGTTCAGGAATATTTCTCTGGATCGATCTTTGATCAGGAACTGTTGTTTCATTCAATAAAGGTTTCTCATCTCTGTCTGTCTCAGTAACCGAGTCTATATCGTTAAAAACAGTTATGTTAAAAGTGTCCAAACATTTAACGTCTTCCATAGTAATTCTTAAAAGGCTGAGAAATGTCTGTTTATAAATAATGTATGATAGTTCAGCTTCTTACCGTAAATATCACGAGTTTTTTTATTTATGTATGTAGAAAATATGCGATTTAGACATGGTATTTTCTTACCTGTAGACTGCTTGAGGTCGACTATGTTCTATACAGGTATTATACACATCCTTTTTCCGAGGAATCTAATGCTCTTAGCATAGTTTTCCGTGGGGCTGGCCAGATTGGAGCAATCTCAAGATTAATCAGCCGAAATTGCGAGGATGATCCGGTTCTTGACTGAAGATTAAAGGCTTCGAATGACCCGTTCGTGTTTTTGTATCTTCTATTTGGATGTTTTGCGTTCTTGTCCCATTTTGTATTTTTTTTAATATATATTATACAGTTGCAGATAAAGACTTTACATCTATATTACGAAACATCGTTATACCTAATGGAATATTATACGAATATATGTGTTAACAAATAGAAAGCCCGTGTAGATATCTGATAGCAGACGTTCAGGTGGAATCGGTAAATCTAACGGGGTAAAATGAGACAAGATGTGGCTGTGTGGGACAGAAACCGGAAAAGAAAATATACAGGTGCTTCGTTAATTACGTTTCGTTTAATTATGTTCAGGTGCGTGTATGGGGTCGTAATAAATCGGGATTATTTCAAAAGGTTTGATATGAACTAATGTCGAATCCTAATGTAAAAATCCCACGCCCTTCTCTGTACAAACCCGAATATCTGCAGCGGAATCTTCATGGGACTCAGAAAGCCAAGGTTCTCTCTCTCTCTGCCTGTCCTGACTAGCAGACGTTGATGGTTTTGTTTGCATCGTCGGATTTAATTCAAATTTTCTACGATGGTGTATTCTTGCATGCTAATGACGAAAATCATTTTCATTTCTCTTCGTAATTGATAATTAAAAAGTTAGAGACGTTTTAAAGTTTGGAATTTTAGCCAATCAGAAGCCTCCGCTAGCGATAAACCGGAAACCGGGATTACCATGTGTAGACGACAAGAAAATGAATTTTTTTTCTTTCTTAATTAAAAAGAAATTTAATGAAAGAAAAATTAAAAACATTAAGAAAACAAAAAAAATATTTAAATACAATGAAAATGTTATATAATTATTAAATATGGAAGGGGAAAAATAATGATAAGTTCTTAAATGGACGAAAGAATGTTTTTTTTTGTTATGGGGTGGAATTAAAAATAGTAAAAATTAATCAGAAAAGTTGTAGTATTTGTTTTTAAATAAAAGTTTCTACAAATATCTTTCAGATGGAGAAGATTACGATTATAGACAGATATATATATATATATATAGATATATAGATTAGATAGATAGATAGATAGATAGATAGATAGACGGATATGTATGTATGTATGTATGTATGTATGTATGTATGTATGTATGTATGTGTGTGTGTATGTATGTATGTATGTATGTATGTATGTATGTATGTATGTATGTATGTGTGTATGTATGTATGTATGTATGTATGTGTGTATGTATGTATGCATGTATGTATATATGTATGTACGTATATACGTATAGCCTGTATAATTATATTTCTTTAATACTTCAAAAACAAATTGAATATCAACTCATAAGATCTTTACAATTTTCCTTTCGACCAGTACCGAAACGTGGTTATATATTGTCTCATTTTCTACGAAGCTACGAAGCTACTTAAATAATTTAACTAATTGTTGCTGAGAAATTAAAACCTTAATTATGATAATAATCTACTTTTTGGAGCATAAACTTATTCTTTCGTCCTTTCGGCATCGCCAATCCATTTTTATATGTTTCCCAATATTGTTGCTATCACTTTCTTACATGTCTTTTAACACAGAGGTCACCAACGCGATCATATGTTTGTAACCCCAGGATCTCTCTGTAGGACACCTTCGCTATCCACAGGTATCTATCATATTCACCGTGTTATCCCTTGCCTTTATGTGGTCATTCAATATACTAGAAATAACAGCCAATTTTTCTTTAAAGCCACTTCTTCGTCCCGGACAAAAAATACGGGAATAATTTCTCATTACGGAGGGTCTTTTGTGGATTAATAAGGGGCTGGGTAAGTTGTCATGACTAAATGAAGATGGTTTAGCATTTTTATATCTTCCCATTGCTGTCTGGTTTGGAAGTTCGCTTCGCAACCATGTGGTTCCGTGTTCAATACCTATTTCTTTACTACCCACAAGGGGCTACACACAGAGGGGACAAACAAGGACAGACAAAGGGATTAAGTCGATTACATCGACCCCAGTGCGTAACTGGTACTTATTTAATCGACCCCGAAAGGATGGAAGGCAAAGTCGACCTCGACGGAATTTGAACTCACAACGTAACGCAGACGAAATACCACTAAGCATTTCGCCCGGCGCGCTAACGTTTCTGCCAGCTCGCCGCCTGTGTTCAATACCGCTGCTCGTCACCTTGGGTACCGGGCCGACAATGCCACATGTTGGTCTGTCGTCTCCCTGACTATTTGTCTGTCTGTCTGTCTATCTATTTCTTTCTTTAAGCGGCGAGCTGGCAGAAACGTTAGCACACCGGGCGAAATGCGTAGCCATATTTCGTCTGCCGTTACGTTCTGGGTTCAAATTCCGCCAAGGTCGATTAAATAAGTACCAGTTACGCACTGGGGTCGATGTAATCGACTTAATACCCATGTCTGTCCTTGTTTGTCCCCTTTGTGTTTAGCCCCTTGTGGGTAGTAAAGAAATATATTTTTTCTTTAGGTGCATCTGTGTATACGCCTTTGTTTTCGTCCGTCTGCACACCGCTTGGCAACAGACAGGTGATGGTTTGTTTACCTCCTCGTAACTTTACGTACCAGACTTTAAAACAGCTCGTACTGCTGTAGAATTGTCCGACCCAAGTCTTCGAGAACGATGGTCGCAGTTCAATGCCTGAAACAATTCCAAGGATAAAAGAACGCCGTTGCGAAGGAAGAACAGGCAGGACTTCCACTCACAGCTTTTGCAAAACTCCACCAAAGTTACAACCGATTATAAGGTGGGTACTATTTAAGAAGAGTGGTCCCGGTGCGCGCACTCGCGTACTCCAGCAACCGCGCTAGCTAGTCGTGACTAGTCGATCCTACAACGACTACCTAGCAAAGTAAATCAAACACAAAATAAATAATTTTTTTTAAACAAAGTAAATTAAACACAAAAAACACAAAGTAAGGATCGACTAGTCACGACTAGCTAGCGCGTATGCGTGAGTACGCGAGTGCGCGCACCGGGACAACTCTTCTTAAAAAGTACCTATAAGGTGTACTTTCGACCAGGACCTCTTCGTTAATTTGATCTAATTTCTACATGGAGAGCGTGTAATACTCTTTGTTATACTCTTTTACTTGTTTCAGGCATTTGACTGCGGCCATGCTGGTGCACCGCCTTTAGTCGAGCAAATCGACCCCAGGACTTATTCTTTGTGAGCCTAGTACTTATTCTATCGGTCTCTTTTGCCGAACCGCTAAGTGACGGGGACGTAAACACACCAGCATCGGTTGTCAAGCGATGTTGAGGGGACAAACACAGACTCACAAATACACACACACACATACATACATGCATACATATATAAGCCTTGTGAGTGGATTTAGTAGATGGAAAAGGAAAGAAGCCCGTCGTATATATGTATGTGTATATATACACATGTGACCGCGTGTGTACCGTTGGCGATTTTTTTCCTCTGTCTTCCCTTCTCTGGATCTTTCCTTCCCCTATGTTTCCGACGAGGAGCTCCGCTCGAAACGTTAAACCCTCCTTCTTTCCTGAGCGTCCAATAATATTGTTCCACGTCCTTGCGTTGTTGTGTTTTCTTGTTTGGATTAACTTTATATATATATATATATATATATATATATATATATATACACACACACACACATGTATACGACGGGCTTCTTTCCTTTTCCGTCTACCAAATCCACTCACAAGGCTTTGGTCAGCCCGAGGCTATAGTAGAAGAAACTTGCCCAAGATGCCACACAGTGGGACTGAACCCAGAACCGTGTGGTGGTAAGCAAGCTACTTACCACACAGCCACTCATGAATAATCTTAATGAATTAGTTTTATTATATTTTGATTCTTTTTCTTTTTTATTCCAGATTACTTATCTTTGACGCAGTATGACGGTTGTGGACCTTCTGGGATCCTGACCACAAATCCTTATTTTGGTGCCGGATTTGGGCTGGTAGGTGTCGGAACCGGAATGGCAGCACTGCGGAAATTAAGTCAGTATGGTTTGATCCTGCTGCGAAGAAACTACCTGATCAGCTTGGAGGTTCCGAGCTCAGACAAGAGCTACCGCTGGCTGTTGCACTGGATCTCCAACCGAGCGTACAAGCGCACGCAGCATCTTAGCGTTCACACCAAGTACCATCAGTCAGACACGGGCCGTGTCTTCACGTACTTTGACTTTGTGCCGAGCCCCGGTGACCACTTTTTCAGGCAAGGCAAGGCAACTGGTTCAAAGTGGAGCGAAACCGCGAGAAAACGATGGGGGACATCACGACGGGGGTACCCTTCGAGACCGTCTCGTTGACGGCCGTCGGGCAAAACAAGCAATTGTTTATTGACATTCTCGATGAGGCGCGAGCAATTGCACTCAAAGAGCAGGAGGGCAGAACGGTCATGTACACACCGATGGGTGCCGAATGGCGACAGCTGGGGTACCCAAAGCGCAAACGTCCCTTGCACTCTGTCATTCTTGATCATGGCATTTCAGAAGGAATATTTAAAGACATCAACGAATTCATTTCCAGCGTCAAGTGGTATACAGACAGAGGTATCCCCTATCGCAGGGGTTACTTGCTTCACGGACCCCCAGGTTGTGGGAAAAGCAGTTACATTGTAGCCCTGGCAGGTAAGGAAACATTTTTGAAAAATAATTAACTCTTTGGCTTTCAGATTAATTTATCAAATGTAATCAAATTAATCGCGTAGTATCTTGTAGCTTTAGTATTTTGAAGATGTGATTGTTTATTTTTTAGAATGACATTGTAGGGTAGGTGTGAGAGACTGAATCTGGCCAGTTCCAATATAAAACTGGTTGAATATTTGGGCTGGATTTGGCCAGTTTGAATGCTAAAAGGGGAATGAGAAATTGGTTGTGAGGTTATGATTATAGCAAAACTCTCTCTCTCCCCACACTTTCTTTCCTCTCTTCTCTCCCTTTTCATCCCTTTCCTCCCTCTCTTCTCTCTTTCTTACCTCTGTCTCTCTCCATTCTTTCTTCTCTCTTTCCTCTCTTTTTCTCTTCTCTCACTTTCTTCTCATTCTCTCCTCTTTCTTTTTCCACTCTCTCTTTCTCCTCCCCCTTTCCCTCCTCGCTCTCTCCGCTCATCTCCCTTACCTCTCTCTTTCTCATTCTCTTCTTTCCTCTCTCTCTCTTATTTTCTTTTCTCTCTTCTCTCTCTCTCCATTCTCTTTTTCTATTCTCTTTCTTTCCCCACTCTCTCTTCTTCTCCTCCCTTTCCTCCTCTCGTTCTCTCTCTTCCTCTCTTCTCTTTTTCTCTCCTCTCACTTCCTCTCCTATCTTTCTCTCCTCCCTCCTCTTTTTCCCCTCTCATTCTCTCTCTTTCTCTCCTCTCTACAGTAAAAAAAACCTATTTCTCTCCCTCTCTTCATACTCCAACATCTCATCACCTGGCATAATGCTACCCCCACTCAGCACTACTCTCTCTCTCTCTCCCTGCCCCGCCTCAGTGAGTGGGGGGTGGTGGTGCTTGTCTTCTGACTCACTCGCTGACCTTGCTGGCACTGAATAAATCAGCATAAAAGGAACTGTAAATGGTTGGCATTAGAAAGAGCATCCAGCCATAGAAACCATTCCAGAGCAGACAGTGGAGCTTGGTGCAATCCTCTGGCTTGCCAGCTCCTGTCAAACCATTGAGCTTGGCGTAGTTTTCTGGTTTGCCAGCATGGAAGGAGGACTTTAAATGAAGGTCATATTCTCATCTCAGTGGCCTCTGACCTCTCCACACACACGGCTTGCAATTAACCATTTTGTTTATTGACTTGATTTGGGTTTTTTTTTTACCTTTGAACAGGTGAGCTGGATTATCACATTTGTGTGATGAACCTCAGCGAACGCAGCCTCACGGATGACCGAGTGTCTCACCTGCTGACCACAGCACCCGAACAGAGCATCATCCTCCTCGAGGACATTGATGCTGCTTTTGTCAGCCGGGATCTTTCTGTTGAAAGTAAGTACTCTCCCTCTTCATCTATGTCTTCATCTCCACTCCTTCCTTTTCTCCCTCCACTTCCTCTCTTCTTCCCCTTCTCCCTCTTCTCCCTCCACTTTTCCCTCTTCCTCTTCTGCTTCTTCTCCCTCTTCCTCTTCTTCAACCTTCCTTTTCCTCATCCCCTTCTTCCTCTTCACCTTCTATTACAATAAAGATCCCAGTTGATCCGATCAACAGAACAGCCTGCTAGTGAAATTAACATGCAAGTTGCTGAGTACTCCACAGACACATGCACCCCTAACATAGTTCCCAGACAGATTCAGCATGACACAGAATGTGACAAGGCTGGCCCCCTTTGAATTACAGGTACACTCATTTTTACCAGCTGAGGAGACTGGGGCAACATGAAATAAAGTGTCTTGCTCAAGGACAGAATGCATCACCAGGATTCGAACTCATGACCTTACAATCATGAACCAATCACCCTAACCACCAAGCCATCACTCCTTCACTTCTTCCCCCCTCCAACCCATTTTATGCTTTCTTTCCCCAGATCCTGCTGCTTACCAAGGGTTTGGCCGTTTGACCCTCAGTGGTTTACTCAATGCCCTGGACGGAGTCGCTTCCGCAGAAGGACGCATCGTTTTCATGACGACTAATTATTTAAACAGGTAAGTTTTTTAATGACTTTTACTCCTTCGTTCGTTAATTTATTCTTTCACTCGTTTCGGTCATTTGAGTGCAGGAATATGTTGAACTAGCTGAAAAGTCACCTGATAGGGCAGCTTTTAAGCTAGCTCCTGTGGAGGGCCCTTCATTGGGTTTTGGGCCCAACAACGACACTTCCTGCTTTGAATACATTATATATATATATGTATATTCTTTTCTTTTATTCTTTCATTTGTTTCAGTCATTTGACTACGGCCATGCTGGAGCACTGCCTTTAGTCAAGCAAATCGACCCCAGGACTTAAGATTTTGTTGTGAAAAATATGTGCAGGCGTAGCTGTGTGGTAGGAACCTTGCTTAGCAACCATGTGGTTCCAGGTTCAGTCCCACTGTGTGGCACCTTGGTCAAGTGTCTTCTACTATAGCCTAGGGCTCACCATAGCCTTGTGAGTGGATTTGGTAGACGGAAACTGAAAGAAGCCTGTCGTATATATATATGTATGTATGTCTTTGTGTCCCCTAACAATCACACGACAACAGACGTTGGTGTGTTTACATTCATGTTACTTAGCGGTTCAGCAAAGAGTCCAATAAAATAAATTCTGGAGTTGCTCCAGCATGGCTGTAGTAAAATGACTGAAACAAGTAACAGAATAACAAAATGATTAATTTTAAGTATATAATTTATTTATTTATTTTATTTTATCTAGTTTCAGCTCACGAGCTGTGGCCATGCTGGGGCACTGTCATTTGGAATTGTTTTTAAACTTCAAATTGCTCTGGGCACCCAGCAAAGTAAAACAGGAATTAAAGGGGTCCACAGGAATAAAAAATAGATGAGAACCCCTAATTTTCACGCATCATTGTCCTCTCTCTTTTTCTGCTTATTTTTTTTCTTTTTTTTTGCAGACTTGACTCTGCACTGATCCGACCTGGTCGAGTGGATATCAAAGAGAAGATCGACTTTGCCTCAAAGCACCAAATAAAGACCATGTTTCTGCGCTTCTATCCGGAGGAACTCGAGAGCATGGCAGAACAGTTCGCCGACCAGCTTTTAGCCGAGAGCCAGGAAATCAGTGCTGCCCAACTCCAGGGTTACTTTCTCATGTACAAATCAGACTCAAAATCTGCTCTTGACAATGTACAGCAGCTACCGAAATTTTAATTTTGAAAACATTATTTAAAACTTCCAAGTGTTTGTGCCAAGCTCTGATGTCAGTTTTGGCATGGTTCCTATAGCTGGGTGCTTTTCCTCACACCAAACCACCTTACAGTGTGTACTGGGTGCCCTTATTGCATCACTGGCACGAGTGACTTTGACCATTATCATCATCATTATATTAATGTCCATTTTTCCATGCTTGTATGGGACAGTTTTTTTTTTCAATACTTGGATGTGTTACCTGTTACTGTCACCTGTTTCCAAGCAAGGTAACATTTCCTTATTTCCTCATTAGCTAGAAATGATTTTTCACAGAAGAATGGAAAGAAATGACACTGCTTATATGACAGTGACACTTCTTTACAGCTATCAAGACCAGGTGACACAAACACTAACACACACACACACATACTATGTATGTGTTTGTGTGTATGCATATATATATATAATAATATTAGGGAGTAAATCCAAACTTACAGGGAAAAATTAGATTTAGGATTAAATCTAATTTTACAGTATAAATATGTATTTATATATATTTTGTATATTATATTAATTAATTTATTTCTATGTTTTGGTTTATGTTTTTCACTGTTTGATTTGCCTAATAGTGGTTTTATCTCTAATTTAATATAATATATATATATATATATATAGACTCCAATGCCAGATCAGATTGGAG
Source organism: Octopus sinensis (assembly GCF_006345805.1). NCBI lineage: Eukaryota > Metazoa > Mollusca > Cephalopoda > Octopoda > Octopodidae > Octopus > Octopus sinensis. Next base: position 2,210,715 of record NC_043024.1, read on the forward strand.
CCTGGTGCAGCCATCTGGTTCACCAGTCCTCAGTCAAATCGTCCAACCCATACTAGCATGGAAAGTGGACGTTAAACGACGACAATGATGATATATATATATATATATGTGTGTGTATGCAAGCTTGCATATATATATATATATGTGTGTGTGTGTATGCATATATACACATCGAAACAGAGGCAGCTGAAGAAGGGGAATATTCCTTGCATTGTTTGTCTTGTACTCTGTTTTTTCATTGTTAAAAAAAAGTCCGTTTCCTTGTTTGGTTTTGTTTTCGTTTCTCATTGTGTTCCACGTTTATTTGTGGTGTCCTGTACCCATATATACATGTATATATACATGTAGGTATGTACATATATGTATGTATGTATGCATATGTTTTATTTATTAAATTGTTATTATATATATATGTGGTATCGAGAGTTACACAAATGCCAGAACTGGGCGCCACTGCATAGTGCCAAGGACTCCAAATTTGCCATCAAGATGTAGGACAAGATACTGCGATAGCCTGGGCTTCCGAGGCCCACAGCTCTTCAATATCCTCCCGAAGAACCTGAGGGACCTGCATGGTGTAGATGCGGATGTCTTTAAAATAAACTGGACCTCTTCCTGTCAGGTATCCCAGATGAACCAACTTCACGGCAGGAGGTGCAGATGAGGCAGCTGCATCGAACTCTCATGCACCAAATGCCAATTGCTAAAATGCATTCGTGAAGTAAAATCATGTAGCAACACCAAATGGCGGTGCCCCAGCATGGCCACAGCTCGTGAGCTGAAACAAGATAAAGATATATATATACATACATATATACACACACACACACATATATATATATATATACATACATATTTTATATATATATATATATATACATACATACATACATATTTTATTTATATATATACATACATACATATTTTATATATATACATACATACATATTTTATATATATACATACATACATATTTTATATATATATATATATATATATATACATACATACATATTTTATATATATATATATATACATACATACATATTTTATATATATATATATATATATATATACATACATACATATTTTATATATATATATACATACATACATATTTTATATATATATATATATATACATACATACATATTTTATATATATATATATATATATACACATACATATTTTATTATATATATATATATATATACATACATACATATTTTATATATATATATATACATACATATTTTATATATATATATATATACATACATATTTTATATATATATATATACATACATACATATTTTATATATATATATATATATACATACATACATATTTTATATGTATACATACATACATATTTTATATATATATATATATACATACATACATATTTTATATATATATATATATATATATATATACACACACATACACACTCATATATACACATACTGCATAACATTTTGTTTGGCATGCTAACAATTCTGCCAGCTCCCTACAACAGTATTAATATCAGTTTCAAATTATGGCACAGGGCCTGAAATTTTTGGGATAGGGAGTAAGTTGATCACATCAACCCCAGTATGTAACTGGTACTTATTTTATCTACTCTGTAAAGAATGATGGACAAAGTCGACCTCGGCAGTATTCAAACTCAGAACATTGAGAACCAGAAGAAATACTTATTTCTTTACTACCCACAAGGGGCTAATAGCCTGGGCAAAGTTGAGAAAGCTTCTACCCCTACTGGTGACAAAGGGTCTAAACACAGAGACGACAAACAAGGACAGACAAACGGATTAAGTCGATTACATCGACCCCCAGTGTGTAACTGGTACTTATTTAATCGACCCCGAAAGGATGAAAGGCAAAGTCGACCTCGGCGAAATTTGAACTCAGAACATAAAGACAGACGGAATACTGTGAGAATACAGCTTGCTAATGATTCTGCCAGCTTGATGCCGTAAACCTCTGGAATAATAACACAAGAGACGGGATTATTGTATACAAGATAGCCATTTTGCTATAATATCTGCTTTTTTAAAAAATTTTTTATTTCTTCAAAAGAAACAAAATATTTGATAAATAAATAATATATTATTAATTACAAGACCACTCGTTTATCCCAGCCAAAAATAAAAATCAAAAAAAACAATATCAACATCGCATAATTAAATAATACACCTGTCACCAAAAGAAAGGTATAATAATTGCTTTTAATTAAGGTACAAGGCCAGTAATTTGGGATTAATTTATAGCACAGACTCAGGTACTTGGCAGGTATTTTATTGGACCTTAAGAAAAAAAAAAAAATGAACGGCAAAGTTGACTTCAGCAGGATTTGATCTTGGAATGTAGAGAATTGAAACAAATGCCGCAAGGTGTTTTTGCTGATGTTGTAATGATTCTGTCAATCCACTGCCCTCGCTGTTACTAAACTAGGCTCAAGGCTAACAAATTTTGAGTGTGTGTGTGTGTGGGGGGGGACGACAGCGTACTTTAATTTAGCAACAGTGTACTTTAATTTAGCGGTGCTGCCCCAGCATGGCCGCGGCCTTCGGGCTAAAACATTTTTAAGGATTTAAGGAACCTGGAAAGGATGGAAAGCAATGTTGGCTCGGCAGGATTTGAACTCGAAACGAACGAGACACCACATAGCATTTTGTCCGACACTCAATAGTCTGCCAACCGCGCAAGGCCTGAAAATTCGAAGGAGTGGGGCTCGTCGATTACTTCAACCCCAGTACGCAACTGGTACTTATTTTATTGACCCTGACAGGATAAAAGGCAAAGATGACCCTCGGCTGGATTTGAACTCAGAATGTAGAGAACCAGAAGAAATACTGCTAAACATTTTGTCCCGCATTCTTAACAATTCTGCCAGCTCACTACCTTTAATAATAATAATAATAACAATATCAATTTCAAATTTTGTGCACAAGGCCAGCAAGTTCAGGGAAGGGATAAGTCAATTAGATCAACCCCAGAACCCAACTGGTACTTATTTTTATTGACTACAGAAGGATGAAAGGTAAAGTCAACCTCAGCAGAATTTGAACCTAGAACGTAAAGACGGACGAAATACCACTAAGCATTTTGCCCGGCGTGCTAACAATTCTGCCAGCTCATCACCTTAATAATAATCTTTTCTACTCTAGGCACAAAGCCCAAATTTTGGGGGAAGGGGCCAGTCGATTAGATCGACCCCAGAATGCAACTGGTACTTAATTTATCGACCTCGAAAGGATGAAAGGCAAAGTCGAGATCGGTGGATTTTGAACTCAGAATGTAAACACATGAAATACCGCTAAGCATTTCACCCAGTGCGCTAACGTTTCTGCCAGCTCGCCGCCTTAATAATATAATAATCCTTTCTACTATAGGCATAAGGCCTGGATTTTTTGGGGGGGGGGGATGAATTGATCACATTGACCCTAGTACTCAACTGGTACTTAATTTATTGACCCCGAAAGGATGAAAGTCAAAGTCGACCTCGGCGGAATTTGAACTCAGAACGTAAAGACAGATGAAAAGTCGCTAAGCATTTTGCCCGGCGTGCTAACAATTCAGCCAACTTGACACCTTTTTAATAATAATAATAATAACAACAACAATAACTCTTTCTACAATTGGTACAAGGCCAGAAATTTTAAGGGAGATGGTACTTATTTATCGAACCCCATACCGCACCAAAAGGATGAAAGGCGAAGACACCCTTGGCAGAAATTGAACTCGGAACATTAATGAGTGGGTTACTAAGGTAATAAATCAACCAGCTGGTCACCTTTGGTAATAACAATACTAATACTACTACTACTAATAATGATTATTATTATCATTATTATTATTACAATATTTTCTCACATTAAGCACAAAACCACGAATATTTTACAGGTGTACGGAGCAGGGGGGGGATGGGATTAATGTTACCGATGCCTTGCTTTCTCACCTGTACTTACCTGGTATTCAATTTAGCAAATAAAAATAATAATAATAATAATAATAATAATAATAATAATAATAATATATTTCTTTACTACCCACAAGGGGTTAAATACAGAGAGGACAGACAAACGGATTAAGTCGATTACATCGACCCCAGTGCGTAACTGGTACTTAATTTATCAACGCCGAAAGGATGAAAGGCAAAAATAATAATAATAATAATAACACCAATAGTAATAACAAATACACAACGGGTGTTTTTCAGTAATTAGCCCAGCGACAATAAAGTCCTTTGTCACAACGGAAGGTTTTAGAAATATATCACAAAGAGTTAATTGGTTTCGAAGAGGTGACCAAATTAAAGGGTGTGTATGGGTGTGGATGTGTGTGTGGAGGGGTGGGGGAAATAAAGGGTGGAAGACAGGGGCCAGAAGCAGGCTAAGGGTTCCGTGGCTGCTTGTCCGTTCTCATCTAGCCACCCTCCACCGGATGGGAGTGGGGAGGAGACCGTTGTTTTTTTTTAGGGGGCAATGAAAGGATCAACGATGGGATGGTGTGTTTCGTTAATGCCAGTAATAAAAAAACATCATAGGGAACAATGCAGGGATTCACAAAGGGATTCCACCAAGGCTGACCCAACTGTTGGACGTAGAAGGAAAAAGTGCCAGGATGTGAAAGTGATTGCATATATATGTATGTATATATATATATATATAAGATAGTATATATATATATGTATATATATATGTATATATATATGTATATATGTATATATATATGTATGTATATATATATATATATGTATATATATGTGTATATATATATGTATATATATATGTATGTATATATATGTATGTATATATATATATATGATATATATATAAACACACACTTATATTAATATATATCATATATAATAAATAATATACAATATATACAAAAAAAATTATATATCTATTATGTATACAATAATATATGTGTTTGTGTGTGTGTATATATATATATATATATATATATCGTGATCACGTGACCGACCAGGCTATCAGATGTTGTTACGCATCGCTGGTCACAATGCGCTTCGCATTGTTTTAGCCTTCAAATGATGCCACCCCGCTGGCTAAACGAGCAGGCCATATATATATATATATATATATATATATATATATATATATATATACTATATATACAGGGGAGAGGAATATAGATTATATAAGAATTCTATAACAGAGATTTGGAATGTGTAATTCTGTGGAAAAACCTTGCAAAGCCAAATTTGCAAACCAAATACATACATGATAGCCACAAAAAAAAGCCATAACACCCAGCATAAATTTGTGACTTTAGGTAGGAAGCTAGGTACATAAATACAGCGGGGTGGGGGGAACAAACCCGAAACCACAAAGTTGAGAAATGAACTTCTTAACGGCGATATATGTATATTTATAAATCTCTGTTGATTCACCAGAAGCAATAATTTATGGGATTCAATACGAATGTAGAATATTTAATCTTTATATAATATAAAATTGAAGTTGTGTGTGTGTCTGTCTACTCTGATTTAGATTCCTAACTACTCCCACATTTTGCGGTGCAGTTTAACCAAAGCGGGTATCTTATAGTCGTGATTCATATCGAGTTCTTCTGGGTATTAGCACGCATCTACGATGAGTCTATGATTTAAAAAAGAATTTACCATCATTTTTCCGCATTTTTTGCTCGGTTTATATAAGGGAAGTAACTCTCTAAAAATGCTTATATAGTTATTTCCCTTACAAACCCAAGCAACACCGGGCGATACTGCTAGTACATTATAACTGAAAAACTCAGACTTCCAGTACTCAGAGTGGCTCATTTCTGATCCCCTGCTGGTAAACTCAGCCTGGTTACTTTCGAATAGCCAGTCTGAATATTTTTTTTGAAAATCCTTGTGAATTTGCAGGTGTCGTTCACAAAGGTTTTTAAATGGAAGAACAGAAGGATAGTGACTTTGAAGTCTTGGTCTGCTAGCCTTCATTGGACAGATCAGGCTAGGAGAGCAAAACTTTAAAGCTACTGTATGTATGTATGTGTGTGTATATATATATATAGAGAGAGAGAGAGAGAGAGATAGTTATACACAGGCATGAGCCTTGTCTGCATGAAGTAGATATTAACTGATACATGCATATTTATATACATTTTTATGCATAAATGTATGTCATGATGATGATGATGATGAAGACATACACATATGTATTAATATATACAGGTGTGTGTGCGCACACACATATATATATATATATATATATAATGTGCATATTTCTAGTGCTTTGTTTTTCTTATGGCACTGTGGTTTCTAGGCAGGAACAGAAGAAAGGAATTGTGAAGAAAAAGAAAAAAATTCTACACCCTGTATTGAATCCTCATTTTGTCTTTCGTTGGCAAACTGTATCATTTGAAATGTACATAACACACACACGTCACTGACATACAGGTACTCACATACAGACACACACACACGTCACTACACAGATACACACATCCTTACACACCATTTCACCTTCAGTCTCATTTCTCTCTTTTCACTTATGTCCACACACGCACACAGAATATTTCTCACAAGCTGTAGAGAGACATCAGTCACATCACTCACACATAGATATGTGTATGTTTCTGTAGTGACAACATTCACATCATTCATGCAAGTATACATGCTATGAATACTGTAGTAACACATCAATCACATCACTCATGCAGGTAGGAATGTTATATACGTATGCTGTAGTGACATTATTCACATCACTCATGCAGGTAGACACGTGTATATATGCTGTAAAGACACATCATTCATACCACTCGTGCAGGTAGACATGTGTTTGTATGCTGTAGAGATACATCATTCACATCAATCATGCAGGTGAACATGTGTATGTATGTTTTAGAGACATATCAATCACACAACTGCATGTGTATATGCTGTAGAACCACACCAGTCAATCATTCACACAGGCAGATATGTTGTACGCAACGGAGACACACCTCACATCACTCACAATGTAGACGTGTGAGTGATGTGAGTAAAGACAAGTCACATCACTCACACCCAGCATCACACCCTTCTGCTTCTTCTTCTTCTTACATTGTGTGTCCCGGGGTTGTCTTGGAAGTTCGCAATGGGGGAAGAAGCGTTTGTTTTACCTGTTTAATCCAAACCCGCGTGTATTACTGGTACTTGAATATAGACTCTGATAACAGCTGGTGGTTCCCTGGCCTGTTTGACTTATTGCTCTGCTCATCATTGTTTAACTCCTTAACCATTTAAACCAGCCATCATCATCATCATCGTTTAACGTCCGTTCTCCATGCTAGCATGGGTTGGATGGTTTGACCGGGATCTGCACCAGGCTCCAGTCTGATTTGGCAGTGTTTCTACAGCTGGATGCCCTTCCTAATGCCAACCACTCTGTGAGTGTAGTGGGTGCCAGGTGAGGCTGGCAACGGCCACGATCGGATTGGTGCTTACGGAACTGGTTCAAATATTTTACCTGTTTTATGTTCAAGGCAGTGCTCTAGCATGGCCACAGTCTAATGACTGAAACCAAGATAAAAGATAAACTGGCCAGATCTGGCCTCTTACACCTACCTTACAATGGCATTGTAAAATATATACAATCACATTGTCAAAATCTTGAAGCTATAAAATAATGCAAGATTAATTCAAAATGTGGAGGTGCCATGGTCCAGTGGTTAGGGCAGTGAATTCGCAGTCGTAGGATTGCGGTTTTGATTCCTAGACCAGGCGTTGTGAGCGCTTATTGAACAAAAACGCATAAAGCTCCTTGAGGCTCCAGCAGGGGATGGTGGCGAGCCCTGTCGTACTCTTTCACCACAACTTTCTCTCTTTCTTTCTGTTTCTGTTGGTTGGCTGGTTTGACAGGAGCCAGAGGACAATGCCAGCATCCGGTGTCTGTCTGCTTTCACATGGTTTGTTCGGTTGGATGCTTTTCCAGTTTACTGAGTGTCCTGGAGACCATGTAAAAACAAAATTACCTTCGGACTTTACATGGGAAGATAAAAAAAACCCCATTTTAACTCTTTTGTTACTATATTTCTGTTAGTGGAAGTATATGGCTTTGTGCTCAGGGTGTTGGACTTGTGATCGTAAGATTGTGGTTTCAATGCCTGGACCAGGCAACGCATTGTGTTCTTGAGCAAAACACTTCATTTCATGTTGCTCCAGTCCACTCAGCTGGCAAAAATGAGTAATCCTGTGATGGACAGGTATCCCATCCAGGTGGGGAACTTATACACCATGGAAGCCAGGTAACTGGCCCTTATGAGTCTATGATTCGAGAAGGTAACCTTTAGGGGCAGTTGGAAGCAAGGTCAAACTAAGACAAAATATTGATCTTCAGTCTGGTATTCTGTTGGTCATCATCATTGTTCGACCGTGGTCGAGACAATGGAATTTACTATGCTACGCCTGACTTCACGGTCCATAATGGCATTACAGAGGTCCTGTTGCTGGATGCCTGTATCCCTGGAGATTACATCAGGGTAGGAGAGTGTGCGCCCTCTGGCATTGCGAGTAGATGGCTTCCATATATATATATATAATTTACAAAATTTTGTAAATTATTTTGTAAATTATTTATAAATTTAACCTTTAAAGGTATTTTTTTATATGCTGGCCATTGATAAAATTTTTTTCTCGAAAAAAATTTTATCCTACATTAGTTATATAAATATATATATATATATCATCATCATCATTGTTCGACCGTAGTCGAGACAATGGAATTTACCATGCTACGCCAGACTTCACGGTCCATCATGGCATTACGGAGGTCCTGTTGCTAGCTGCCTGTATCCCTGGAGATTACATCAGGGTAGGAGAGTGTGCGCCCTCTGGTATTGCGAGTAGATGGCTTCCAGAGGAGAAGAGTAGAAATTACCTCGTTTTCAGCTCTACAACAATGTCCAGCAAACTGGACTCTCCTACCTTTCACAAGAGATGACACAGGTGGTAGTTTCCCATATATTTGCATTTTGGTTGCATTTCGGTCATGGCAATGAGTGTTCCAGTTGATCTGATCGATGGAACAACGTGCAAGTGGCTGAGTACTCCACAGACATGTGTATCCTTAATGTAGTTCTGAGGGAGATTCAATGTGACAAGGCTGGCCCTTTGAAATACAGGTACAATTTATGTCCACCAAATCCACCCATAAACCTTTGCTCGGCCTGTGGTTATACTGGAAGACACTCACCCACATTGCCACGCAGTGGAACGGAACCTGGAACCATGTAGTTGGGAAGCAAGCTTTTTACCACACAGCCTACAAATATTTACAGTGCAAATATCTGGAATATCTTTATCAGGCCTATTGGAATGTCATGATATATTTATCCTCTAAGCCACAGATTATTTACATATGCAGGAATAAAACCATCCTGATGGAGATTAAACTGATTCAAGCAGAGATACGAGTATTGAAAATATATATTCTAAAGATTGGATTATTAGCCCAGAAAATTCTAAGAGTGAATTCTAATATTGTCACAACAGTATGTGTGCTTGTATATATATAATATATATATATGTGAGTGTGTGTGTGTGTGTAGCCAAAATTGCGAAGATAATCTGATACTTGACTAAGGAAAGAAAACTTCAAATGACCCGTCCTTGTTTTCTTTGTATTATCTATCTGGAGTTTTTGTTGTCCCATTTTTGTATCACTTAACTGTCCGGATGTTTTGCGTTCTAGTCCCATTTTGTATTTTATATATATATATATATATATATATATATATATATCTTCTCTCTATATATAAACGGCAGTTTGTCTGTGCGTGTTTCTGTGTGTCTGTTTGCTTGTACCCTCACCCTGACCACGGCTTTCAACCGATTCTGATGAAACTTGACACACACATAGCCCAATGTCATAATTCAAAACTAACGCAGCGAAAATTTCGAAAAGTTCCCCCAGTTCTGAAAAAAATCGATAAATTCGACATGGGGTCGAGAATCAGAAGCACAAACCGCAATCTGTCTAGGGGACGCAACTCCACCTTTTTTTACTCTCAAAAAAAAGTTATCATTTTTTTTCCATTTTTTGGCTATTTTTTGGCTATAACTCTCTAAAAATGCTTTATAGTTATTTCCCTTACAAACCAGAGCAACGCCGGGCGATACTGCTAGTATATATATATATATATATATATATATATATATATATATATATATATACATACATACATACATACATACATACAACATACATACATACATACATACATACATACATACATACATACATACATACATACTTGTAGAGGCGCAATAGCCCAGTGGTTAGGGCAGTGGACTCGCGGTCGTAGGATCACGGTTTCGATTCCCAGACTGGGCGTTGTGAGTGTTTATTAAGCGAAAGCACCTAAAGCTCCACGCCGGCAGGGGATGGTGGCGATTCCTGCTGTACTCTTTCGCCACAAATTTCTTTCACTCTTTCTTCTGTTGGCCTGCTCGCTTAGCCAGCGCGGTGGCGTCTTTGAAGGCTAAAACATTGTGAAGTGCATTGTGACCAGTGATGTGTAGCAACATCTGATAGCCTGGTCGTCACGGTGATATATACATATACACTAGGAGAATTCAAAAATTATCCACACTTTCACCATAACATATCTTTATTATTGTTACGCTGCTTTCCTTTTTTTTTCTATCTAGGTGCAAGGCCTGAAATTTTTGGGAGGGGGCCAGTTGATTAGATCAACCCCAGAATGCAACTAGTACTTAATTTATCGACCCCGAACGGATGAAAGGCAAAGTTGACCTCAGCTTGAATTTGAACTCATAGCGTTGTGTCACAACTCATGAGTTGAATTTGAACTCAGAATGTAAAGACAGACGAAATACTGCTAAACATTTCGCCCAGCATGCTAATGATTCTGCCAGCTTGCTGCACACTGCATTCTGAGCATGCATGCTTATAGTTGGTGCTATTGTGGTTCACATGATCGAAGTTTGAGCCTGAGCGCACCAATTTTCTTTCTGGCTTTACAGTATAAGCACTGGTTAAAGGTGTGTCAGGTGCTGAAATACAACTGAAGCTTTTAGCACAATACAGGGACAGTGCACTACCTAATTCTTTACTACCCACAATGGGCTAAACATAGAGGGGACAAACAAGGACAGACAAACGGATTAAGTCGATTATATCGATCTCAGTGCGTAGCTGGTACTTTATTTATCGACCCCGAAAGGATGAACGGCAAAGTCGACCTCGGAATTTGAACTCAGAACGTAGCGGCAGACGAAATACCTATTTCTTTACTACCCACAAGGGGCTAAACATAGAGGGGACAAACAAGGACAGCCAGACGGATTAAGTCGATTATATCGACTCCAGTGCGTAACCGGTACTTATTTAATCGACCCCGAAAGGATGAACGGCAAAGTCGACCTCGGAATTTGAACTCAGAACGTAGCGGCAGACGAAATACCTATTTCTTTACTACCCACAAGGGGCTAAACATAGAGGGGACAAACAAGGCCAGACAAATGGATTAAGTCGATTATATCGATCCCAGTGCGTAACTGGTACTTTATTTATCGACCCCGAAAGGATGAAAGGTAAAGTCGACCTCGGCAGAATTTGAACTCAGAACGTAGTGGCAGACGAAATACCACCAGGCATTTCGCCCGGCGTGCTCACGTTTCTGTCAGATCACCGCCTTACCAGTGCACTATCATGTAGAGGTGGGTATGAGTGGATTGAGAAGTAAAAAGGGGCCAGACAAGCATGATACACAGAGGGAGCAGGATGCATGTCAACCTCCATCACTGACAAGACGATTCAGCAGCAAGCTCAAAAGATGGTAATGATGAACTGATTCATCATAGCCATCTCTCAGATCGCCGCTCTTTGTTTTCCTTTGGTGCACATTTCTAGTGGAGCAGCCATGCTTCCACTGTAAACATCTCCTCTGCATCCAACTTGTTCCCTATCTCTAATCATCTGTCACCCTATTTTCACTTTG
>NC_043024.1:2227693-2232693 GCF_006345805.1 Octopus sinensis
CAACCGATGGTGGGGGTACACACACACATACATACATATATATATATATACAAACTAGGACAGGAACGCAAGACATTTAGAAGACAACACAAAAAACACAGATGGGTCATTCGAAGCCTTTAATCTTCGGTCAAGAACTGGATCATCCTCGCAATTTCGGCTGATTAATCTTGAGATTGCTCCAATCTGATCAGCCCCATATATATATTATGAAAGGATTCTTTCAGTTTCCGTCTACCAAATCCACTCACAAGGCTTTGGTCAGCTCAAGGCTATATTAGAAGACATTTGCTCAAGGTGCCACGTAGTGGGACTGAACCCAGAACCATGTGGTTGGGAAGCAAACTTCTTGCCACATGTGTGCACATGCACACAATGAGCTTCTTTCAGTTTCTGTTCACCAAATCCACTCACAAGTCTTCGGTCAACCTGATGCTATAGTAGAAGACACTTGCCCTAGGCGCCATGCAGTAGAACTAAACTGGGAACCATGCTTCTTATCATACACAGCCATACCTGCACCTACATATATATATATGTGACCTCGTGTGTACCGCTGGCGATTTTTTTCCTCTGTCTCCCCTTCTCTGGATCTTTCCTTCTCCTATGTTTCCGACAAAGAGCTCCACTCGAAATGTTAAACCCTCCTCCTTTCCTTCTTTCCTAAACGTCCAATAATACTATATTTGTTCCACATCCTTGCGTTGTTGTGTTTTTTTGTGCTTTCTTGTTTGGATTAACTTTATATATATATAGGGAAAGTTTATGAAAATAAACAAAAGACGAAGGCAGGTGGAGTACAAACAAACAAATGTATTAGTATAGCGCTCAGGAATAGAAAAAGTCTTTTATGTTTCGAGCCTATGCTCTTCTACAGAAAGATACACAGAAAAAAAACAAGGAAAGAAAAAAATGCATGTAGGAGCTAACGATCTATCATGGCATCCTGAGGCATCAGATGTTGTGTGCAAGAGAGAAGACTGCACTGGTTTGGTCATGTGCTGCATATGGATGAGGACAGATGCATAAAGAAGTGCAAGACCAATACAGTCTGCATGGGTATTTGTGTGTGTGTGTATATAATACATACTATGAAAGACTGTAGGGAATATTTTTTTGTATGACTTACAGGTTTGGTCGCTGTTTAGATACATATTTAGGAATTGGTTATAGATTTACTTATTGAATTTATTTATCGATACAGTTGTACAGTGTGTAAATGTGTTTGAAAGTTGTGGTTTCTTTGGTGTGTTTGTTCCCAAACAACACTTATTTTAGTGCTGTTGACACCACTGAATTGAATGGTACTGCTCAGGTGTCGAAACCATAATGATATAAGTGAGGCAGCTGATGATGGACCTATGTTGGATTGTTGGTAATGCTGTTTTTGTATATGTGGAATAGTATTATAACACATCCTTTTGATATATATACATACATTCAAACACACACACACATGTATACATATGTATGTGTGTGTGGATAAATATATGTATATATATGTGATTATATATATAGATATGTGTGTGTATGAATATATATAGATATGTGTGTGTATGAATATATATAGATATGTGTGTGTATGAATATATGTAGATATATGTGTATATGAATATATGTAGATATGTGTGTATATGAATATATGTAGATATGTGTGTATATGAATATATGTAGATATGTGTGTATATGAATATATGTAGATATGTGTGTATATGAATATATATAGATGTGTGTGTGTATGAATATATATAGATATGTGTGTATATGAATATATATAGATGTGTGTGTGTATATGAATATATATAGATGTGTGTGTGTATGAATATATATAGATGTGTGTGTATGAATATATATAGATATGTGTGTATATGAATATATATAGATGTGTGTGTGTATATGAATATATATAGATGTGTGTGTGTATGAATATATATAGATATGTGTGTGTATGAATATATATAGATGTGTGTGTGTATGAATATATATAGATATGTGTGTATATGAATATATATAGATGTGTGTGCGTATGAATATATATAGATATGTGTGTGTATGAATATATAGATGTGTGTGTGTATGAATATATATAGATATGTGTGTGTATGAATATATATAGATATGTGTGTATATGAATATATATAGATGTGTGTGTGTATATGAATATATATAGATGTGTGTGTGTATGAATATATATAGATATGTGTGTGTATGAATATATATAGATGTGTGTGTGTATGAATATATATAGATATGTGTGTATATGAATATGTGTGTGTGTGTATGTATGAATATATGTGTGTGTATATGAATATATGTATGTGTTGTATGAATATATATTTGCATGTAAACATGTTTAGGTGTATGTATGAGTATATATATATATATATATATATTTCTGTATACATGTGTATGTGTGTGTGTGTATATATCTGTATTTCCTTTGTTACCAATTTCTAATCTTTCTCTTTTTTTCTTCCTCTTCCTCTGCAGTTCTCTTCATCTCAGTTGTTTCCACGAAATGTCCAAAGACATCTACAAAGAGATCATAAGCAATTCCTGTCGCCACATCTGCAAGCTGAACTTGAACCACTGTTACTGGCTCCCGGCTCAGGTCGTTACCGAAATGGTGCTCAAGTGTCAGAAGGTCACCGACCTGCACCTGATAGAATGCAAACTCCGATCTCACCAACTCGTTCAGATCCTCGCAAAGAACCAACTGATCCGAGTATTTTCCTGCTCAATCGCCAGTATCACAGACATAACGGAACAAGTGATGCGGAACAAGGCGGCACAGAATACACTCTGGCACCTGAAGAAACTCTGTCTCCATTTCAAACAGGAGACCTGTAAGTTGGATTTGTCCGTTTCGGTGAATTTTGTTCACAACACTTCTTTGTTTCATTACTGTGGCAACCTGGAGAGTTTACGCGTTCTGGGCACGCCACATAGGGGATTACCGAAAGACATGCTCAGCCCGCTGATCTTGAATGTAAATAACTTCCAGAGAATCAAAGAACTGGCCATAAACGATGCCGCCGATCCGGCTGCTCGGATTTTCTTCTTCGGAACTTTATTGGAATTGTGTAAAGTCGACCTCCACCTGAAGACTCTGTTGAAGCCGATGGCTAACCTGACGACCAAACCATATTTTGCAAATATTTTCAAAAACATGTCGGAGATGGAGAACTTGGATCTGTCTCGGTCTAACATCGAGGTTCCGATGGATATGATTAAATGGGAAGAAGCTGTGAATTTGCGACATTTGAACTTGTTAGAGAACATCAAGATAAATAGCGAACAGTTGTCCACGTTAGCTGGTTTGTGTCCTCACATCATTAGCCTCAATCTTCAATACTGTATCTCATCTTTCCAAGCGGTAGGTGACCCTTTTCATTTTTCATTTTTGTTTTTGTATGTTTTTATATACTCTTTTATTTGTTTCACTACCCCACACATGTATTTATATGTTACCCTTGTTATTTATATCTCTTGATTTGGTTTCTTGTGTACCACTAATTGCATTTAATTACATTGTTAACTAGATGTTTTCTGACGAGTTTGTTGAGCACTCTCACAAACTGCTCTGCAAAAAATACAGCTAGATGTATTTTGTGAAGTATCTTATTTGAGAACTGTCTTATTCAAGAGTGCTTGTGCAGGCCCATTTTTATGAATATATGTACTCATAGGTGCAGGAGTGGCTGTGTGGTAAGTAGCTTGCTTACCAACCACATGGTTCCGGGTTCAGTCCCACTGTGTGGCATCTTGGGCATGTGCCTTTTACTATAGCCTCGGGCCGACCAAAGCCTTGTGAGTGGATTTGGCAGAGGGAAACTGAAAGAAGCCCGTCGTATATATATATATGTATAAATATATATATATATATATATGTGTGTGTGTGTGTGTGTGTGTGTGTTTATGTGTCTGTGTTCGTCCCCCTAGCATAACTTGACAACCAATGCTGTTGTGTTTACGTCCCCATCACTTAGCGGTTCGGCAGAAGAGACCGATAGAATAAGTACTAGACTTACAAAGAATAAGTCCTGAGGTCGATTTGCTCGACTAAAGGCGGTACTCCAGCATGGCCACAGTCAAATGACTGAAACAAGCAAAAGAGCATACATACGCGCACATATGAAAAATATAAACACACACACACACACACTTCTGCATCATGGGTTTTGCTCGTGTTTGTATATGTGCATATAATTATTTATTGGATTTCAGAGATTTTTGACACCAAACTTCGTCAGTGGAGTCGTAAGTTCATAAGCTGAAATACATGTTTTTTCTGTGAATTATATGATGTCAAATGGTTCTTCTGTGAATCATATGTCACAAGTATGTGCTATGCATATTTATCTGTGTAGGTAGGGAATCCAGTATAAGTTCAGGGGAGTATATATCTTTGATGCATAATATACATCATCATCATCATCGTTTAACGTCCGCTTTCCATGCTAGCATGGGTTGGACGGTTTAACTGGGGTCTGGGAAGCCCGAAGGCTACACCAGGCTCCAGTCTGATCTGGCAGTGTTTCTACAGCTGGATGCCCTTCCTAACGCCAACCACTCCACAAGTGTAGTGGGTGCTTTTTATGTTCCACCGACACAGGTGCCAGACGAGGCTGGCGAACAGCCACGCTCGGATGGTGTTTTTTACGTGCCACCGGCATGGAGGCCAGGCGAGGCTGGTACGGCCACGCTCGGATGGTGTTTGTTATGTGCCACCAGCACGAAGGCCAGTCGATGCGGTACTGGCTACGGCCACGTTCGGATGGTTATCTTATGCGCCACCGGCACTGGTATCACAAAACTACAAATTCCATTGATGTTCATCCAAAACCTTGTCCCAAGTATGAATTGTTGCTTGTACATGCATGGGGAGAAGGTTTCCTCCCTAATATTTAAAACATTTTCTATTTATGTTATATTCAATTTTTCGATGATAGAGAATTTGCATTTACTGTTCCGTCTCCTATATTTGTTTCCTTTACTAT
>NC_043024.1:2237693-2255193 GCF_006345805.1 Octopus sinensis
AGTGTAAACTGGTATTTGTTGACTGTGAAACTGGCTTAAAAAACACTTCCAATCTTTAAATTCTTTCGTCACCAATTTTCTCCACAACTAATGAATATTTACAATTAATTCTTTTTAGATGTGCATTCACTCACTACTACCACCACTACTACTACTACTACTACCATCATTACTACTACCACTACTACTAACTACTACTACTACTACTACTACGACTACTACTACCATTACTACTACTACGACTACTACTACTACTACCACTACTACTACTACCACCACTACCACTACCACCACTCTACCACTACCACTACTACTACCACAACCACTACTACTACCACTACTACTACCACCACCACTACCACTTCTACTACCACCACTACTACTGCTACTGCCACCACCACTACTACTACTACCCCCCCACCACCACTTAATCTTCCTAGCCTCCTCTTTCTTTTCCCTTTCTTTCTTCCTTGCTGTCTTCTTTCTTTTTGTCTTTTCCTTTTTCTTTTTCCTTCTTTTTCCTCTTTCTCTTTCTCCTCCTCCTCCCCCTTCCTCTCTTTCTCTGTTCCTCCGTCTACCCCCGCCCCCCACCCCTCTTCCTTATTCAGTGATCCCTCCCATTGTCCCTGGCACCTACAGACCTGCTTCTTTTCTTGTCATGGACCTCTGTCTCTCTCTCATTAGGTTTCTCTGAACAACAACTCTTTTACCTTTTTACTTGTTTCAGTCATTTGACTGCGGCCATGCTGGAGCACCGCCTTTTAGTCGAGCGAATCGACCCCCAGGACTTGTTCTTTGTAAGCCTAGTACTTATCCTATCGGTCTCTTTTGCCGAACCGCTAAGTAACGGGGGACATAAACACACCAGCATCGGTTGTGAAGCGATGTTGGTGGGGACAAACACAGACACACAAACATATACACATCATCATCGTTTAATGTCCGTTTTCCGCGCTAGCACGGGTTGGATGGTTCGACCGGGGTCTGGGGAGCCAGGAGGCTGCACCAGGCTGCAGTCTGATCTGGCAGTGTTTCTACAGCTGGATGCCCTTCCTAACGCCAACCACTCCGCGAGTGCAGTGGGTGCTTTTTACGTGCCACCTGCACAGGTGCCAGGGGAGTCTGGCAGCGGCCACGATCGGTGCTTTTAACGTGCCATCGGCATGGAAACCAGCCAAGGCGGGGCTGGCATATATATATATATATATATATACATATACATATATACGACGGGCTTCTTTCAGTTTCCGTCTACCAAATCCACTCACAGGGCTTTGGTCAGCCCAAGGCTATAGCAGAAGACACTTGCCCAAGGTTCCACGCAGTGGGACTGAACCCGGAACCATGTGGTCGATAAGCAAGCTACTTACCACACAGCCACTCCTGTGCCTATAATCTTTATTAACTACAATATATCTCAGAGCAAGTGCCTTCATAAACAATATGGTGCTTACCAAACTCCCTTTTAATTATGGTCCCTTTTTCTTTTACAAATACATTTTCAGTTCCCACTTTCATTGCTATGATTGAAAACCCCACTCCCGTCCTTGGTTCAGTCCCACTGCATGGCACCTGGGACGTGTGTGTTTTCTGGGGCCACTGGTCAATCAGTTCCTTGTGAGTCAATTTGTTAGGTGGAAACTGTGTGGAAGCCTGTAATAGTCTTCTATTCTTTTTTTTACTTGCTTCAGTCATTTGACTGCGGCCATGTTGGAGCACCGCCTTAAAGGGTTCTTTTAAGTCGAACAAACCAACCGTGGGACTGAACCCAGAAGCATGTGGTTCGTAAGAAAGCTACTTACCACACAGCCACTCCTATGCTTACTGGTATATTGTCCAGCTTTACGTTCTGAGTTCAAATTCTGCCATGGTCGACCTTGCTGTTCGTCCTTTCGGGGGTTGGTAAATTAAGTACCAGTTACACACTGGGGTCGGTGTAATCAACTATTCCCCCTCCCCTCATATTTGAGGCCTTGTGCTTTTAGTTGAAACGATTATTGCAATTAAGGCAGCGACCTGGCAGAATCGTTAGCACGCCCGGCAAAATGCTCAGCAGCGTTTCATCCAGTTTTTCCATTCTGAATTCAAATTCCGCCGAGGTCAACTTTGCCTTTCATCCTTTCGGGGTCAATAAATTAAGTACCAGTTACACACTGGGGTTGATGTAATCGTCTAGTCCCCTTCTCCACCAAATTTCAGGCCTTATGCCTATAGTAGAAAGGATTGTTGTTGTTGCTGTTGTTATTCTTCTTCTTCTTATTATTATTATTATTGTTTTTATTATTATTATTATTATTATTGTTATTATTATTATTATTATTAAGACACTGAGATAATATTTAATGGCATTTTTTTCCGGATTTTTGTTCTGAGTTCAAATTCCACCAAGATCAACTTCACCTTTCATCCTTTTTGAGGTTGATAAAATAATTACAAGACGAGAATTGGGGTCGGTGTAATCAACAGTCCCCTACTCCCGTTCCCCAAAATGTCTGCCCTTGTGCCTATCGCAGAAAGAACTGTTATTATTATTATGGCAGTGAGTTGGCAGAATCAGTAGCAAGGTCAGATGAAGTGCTTCACAGCATTTCTTCTAATTGTATGTTCTGAGTTCAAATACAGCCAGGGTTGACTTTGCCTTTCGTCCTTTCAGGGTTGGTAAAATCAGTTCCAGTCGAGCACTTGCTTCGATGTAATCGACTTGCCCCACCTTCTCATGAAATTACTGGCCTTGTGCCAGAATTTGAAACCAATTTTGAGGTGGTGAGCTGGCGGAATGCTTAGTGGCATTTTGTCTGCCTTTACATTCTGAGTTCAAATTCCGCTGAGGTCAGTTTTGCTTTTCATCCAATCGAGATCAGTAAAATAAGTACCAATTGAGCACTGGTAATCAACTTACCCACTCTCATGAAACGGCCAGCCTTGGGCCAAAATTTGAAACTGTCATTATTATTATGTTTATTATTGAGTGACACTGGGGTAAAATATACGAAACCCATTATACCCACCATGACTTCCCGCCTGATAAAGGTACACTGGGTTACATACATCACAACCATATGCACGCGACATGGTGATCTCCTATCAAGATAAACAGCACATGACCTTGCAGGTGGGGCCCAGTTAGAATTTTCTTCAGGTCGGGTAACCCATCCCGCTCAAAAGGTCCCCAAATAAGGGTTGTTTAAGAATGTTGAACAAAACACCTAGGTTTCCAAAAGTGAATTATCCAAATCTCCAAGAATCTCTCTCAACACATGGCTATGATGCACCCCCACTACTTCTGCTCGTGATCAGAGATGAACATATCTTCAGCCACTAAGGGACATGCTCAACTGGTTACGGTCAAACAACTGACAAGCAAATCTGTGGTATTGAGTAGAATATTTGCTGTAACCCATCTTTTATACCAAGACAAAACAATGTACATGATAACACTCACAATCAATACCACTGCCTGATATTGCATCAGGGCACTTATTATTATTATTATTATTATTATTATTATTATTATTATTATTATAAAGGCAGGGAACTGGCAGAACCATGAGCATGCCAGACAAAATGCTTTGCGGCATTTCGCCCGTCTTTACGTTCTGAGTTCAAATTCCACCGAGGTCGACTTTGCCTTTCATCCTTTCAGGGTTGATAAATTAAGTACCAGTGAAACACTGGGGTCGAGGTAATCGACTAGTCCCCTCCCCTCAAATTTTAGGTCTTGTGCCTATAGTAGAAAGGATTATTATTATGACGATGATGATGAAGGAGGCAAGCTATTAGAATCATTAGCATGCTGGGTGATTAGCGGTATTTTGTTTGCCGCTACGTATTTCTTTACTACTAAACTTAGGGGCTAAACACAGAGAAGACAAACAAGGACAGACAAAGGGATTAAGTCGATTACATCGACCCCAGTACGTAACTGGTACTTAATTTACCGACCCCGAAAGGATGGAAGGCAAAGTCGACCTTAGTGGAATTTGAACTCAGAACTTAACGGCAGACGAAATACGGTTACGCATTTCGCCCGGCTTGTTAACGTTTCTGCCAGCTCACCGCCTTGTAGAATATATACAATCACATCTTCCAAATCTTGAAGCGATAAAATAATGAATGATTAATTCAAAATGTGGAGGTGCCATGGTCCAGTGGTTAAGACAGTGGACTCGCTGTTGTAGGATTGCGGTTTCGATTCCTAGACCGGGCGATGTGAGTCTTTATTGAGCAAAAACACCTAGAGCTCCATGAGGCTCCAGCAGGGGATGGTAAGTGCCTAATAAGTACCAGTTACGCTCTAGGGTCGATGTAATCGACTTAATCCCTTCCCCCAAATTGAGGGGCCTTGTGCCACCTGTAGAAAGAATTATGATGATGATGATGATGATGATGAATGGGGTTGTGGATTAGAAGAATTGTTGTTTTGCAGAATTTGTTCTTACTCTTTACATTCCTAGTTCAAATCTCACTGAAGTCGCAAGTTAAGATAAAATACCAGTAAGATACTGGGGGCCAGTATAAAAACACTGTTGTGTCACTACTTGTGCCACAAGACCTGATTTCTCATCATCCGTAATTGATTATGAGCTAACGAGAGAGCTCGTGTGTAGTCGGTTTGTCTGCTAGAAACAGCAGTCGGATCTCCCTCGAATCACTCTGCACTGTGAAGGGACACACTGGATGTGTACCTCTAGATAAACTATGCCTTCCTCTCTCTCCCTGCACGGAAGGAAATAAACATTGGAAAAGTACTGGATGGTCACAACTGGAGTGCCTTTGATCATGTATTTGCTTCAGCGGGGTGGGGGGTGGGGTGACCCGTGACTATGAAATAACTACTTCTTCGTTATCATCGTGATAGTTAACGATAATTATTGGCATTGTCAGCGTCTCTATTGACATCATTCATCATTACCACTTCCGTCATCACTACTACCACCATCACCACCACCACTATCACTGCCATCATCACCATCACCATCATTACCACTACTGTCATCACCATCATCATCGTCGTCGTCATCATTGCGCACACACCCACCACCACTCCTAATCATCATCACCATCACTACTATCATTGTTGTCACTAGCATCATCATCATCATTTTTGTTGTCATCATTCAACATCTTTGGTGTCATCATCCTCATCTTTGTCATCATCATTATCGTACATACACCCACCATCACTACCATCATCATCATCATCACCACAACTGTCATCACCATTGTGATCATCATCATCGTCATCATCATCATCACTACATCATCATTGTTGTCGCTAGCATCATCATCTTTGCTGTCATCATCATCTTTGTCATCATCGTTATCACACATACACCCACCATCACCACCATCATCATCATCCCACCACCACCACCATCACCACCACCATCATCATCATCCCACCACCATCACCACCACCACCATCACCACCACTACCATCACCACCATCATCATCATTGCTGTCATCATGACCATCATCACCACCACCACCATCATCATCATACCACCACCATCACCACCACCATCATCATCATCCCATCACCATCATCACCACCACCATCACCACCACCACTACCACCACCACCATCATCTCACCACCACCACCACCACCACCATCATCCCACCACCACCATCATATGATATTTTCCAGCAGAATATGGCAAAAAAAAGGGGCCTTATTGCAAGTGATAGATGTCAGCTGTCCCTAAACGACCAACAATTGATTTTTATCTCCAAAACATTATTATTTAAATGTAATCCTGCTTATTATCTTACAGACAAATGTAACACTCTGCGTGCGTGCGTGCATATATGCGTGTGCATGCGTGCATCTGTGTGTGCGTGTGTCCCTCGCACCCCCCCTTCCCCTGCCATCTCTGTTTTCTAATCTCTAAGTGTCTTTGTATTCCTCCGAGATCTCCGTAGCTTGGTGCAGTTACGGAAAAAATCAATAGAATTATGTTCAGACTGCTATGACTCACGCATGCACACATACACACGGGCACACTGACACACACACACATACACGGACACACTGACACACGCGGGCGTGCACACACACACTGATATGTACGAAAACTCGTAAGTGACATGTGCAGAATCACACATTTGTCTAGCACACACATACGTCAATACACACGTACACACTTCTTAAATGTACAGTCACATGCATACGTGCATATATATATATTGATACATATACACACATACACATCTGTACATGTATGTATACACACACACACACACTCTCACAAACACACACACACTCACATACACATACACACACACTCACATACACACACTCACATACACACACTCACATACACACACACTCACATACACACACACTCACATACACACACACTCACATACACACACACTCACATGCACACACACTCACACACACACACACTCACATACATACACACACACTCACATACGTACACACACACACATACATACACACACACTCACATACACACACACACACTCACATACACACACACTCACATACACACACACATTCACATACACACACATGTCTATATATTATATATATAACAGAAAGAGATTGAGATGCATGCACACACACACACACACACACACACTAATATGCAATGGGCTTCTTTCAGTTTCCATTTACTAAATCCACTCGCAAGGCTTCAGTGGTCCTGGGGCTGCAGAAGATATTTATTTACCAAAGGTGCCAAGCCATGGGATTGAAGACAAAACTGTAAGGTCACTGACCCATTCACACACACACATGCATGCATACATACACACACACACACACACACATACAGTATGTGCATACATGTAGCTGCACACACATGCACATTACTGACATAATCTCTACAGCTGTCATTGCAAGCATGTGCTGTGCTTTTTGCCGATTGCTTTTGCTGCCTCGGAGTCTTAAGCAGATGTAAACACCATCTTAGCTCTTTCACCTTTGACCCAGTGAAACATCCGAGTATGTGGCAACTGGAGGGAGGGAGGGAGATAGGGACGGAACTGCATGATATGAACTTTAGGTCAGTCAAAATATTTTGTGACATATTCTAACTTCTTCTAAAGGCAAATTCACTACGGTTACCATGGAGAAAGAAATTCTTGTTTATGGCACATAAAAAGCACCCACTACGCTCATGGAGTGGTTGGCGTTAGGAAGGGCATCCAGCTGTAGAAACACTGCCAGATCAGACTAGAGCCTGGTGCAGCCTCCTGGCTTCCCAGACCCCAGTCGAACTGTCCAACCCATGCTAGCATGGAAAATGAATGTTAAACGATGATGAGGAGGAGGAGGATGATGATGATGATGATCGTTAAAGGTGTAAATAAAAAAAAAAGCCTTTTTTTGCTCAGTGTCTTCCCCTAGCGGACTCCTGGATGTTTTTCTGACTCCTTAACCTTCTTCAGTAGAAGATACCAAAGAGAGACAACTGTGAGCAGATTTTAACCCGTTAGTGTTCCAATTATTTTATCAAACATAATGCTTATTGATTCCCATTGATTTGAATTAATCATGCATTATCTCATATCTTCAAGATCTTGATGGTGTAATTACTTAATGTAGAATAACATTGTAGGGTAGGTGTGAGAGCCTGGATCTGGTCAGTTTGAACATAAAACAGATTAAATATTTTGGCCGGATATGGCCGGTTTAAATACTAAAGGGTTAAAGCCATAGCTTTATTTTGGAACAGTCAATATCATTGAGTGATTGATTGTGCTTGCAGACCACTTAGAATAGATACAGCATTATTGGTGCCAAGCAGTAATGAAGAATGAACGAGATTTAGGTTAGTTAAAATATGTTAGTGACATATTTCACTCTGGGATAGAGAAAAAGGAGGCGTTGGGAGGAAGGCAGTGGATTGGGGTACGCTATGAATTTATTATATTATTATAGTATTGTATACAAATTATATAATATTATATTGAACATCAAATGATTCATAGTATATATAAATTAGTAGAATATAAAATATTTATTTATGCATAAAAATAGGGGTGGGGCGCTGAGGGTGTTATTTGGCCATGAGGTGGGGTTAAGAAGTTTGAGAACCTCTGCTGTTGATGAATGTTTCTCGTTTAAGGTCAAGATTACTACCCAGTCCAGAAGTTGAACTGACTATCTCATGATTATAATTGTAGCCCAATGCATTAACCACTAGGCCATATACCTTCACACACACACACACACACACACACACAGTGGTAAATACACTCCTCTTATATAAAGGGAAAAACTTCATCCATGGCTGTGTAGTTAGAAGTTTGCTTCCCAACCACATGGTTCTGGGTTCAGTCCCATTGCGTGGCAGCTTAGGTAAGTGTCTTCTGCTATAGCCTCGGACCGACCAAAGCATTGAAAGTGGATTTGGTAGATAGAAACTGATAAGAGCTTGTTGTGTATATACATACACAAGGTCGTATCAAAAAGTTCCCAGACTAGTTATGTTTAATAAAAAATAACTTATTTACCTAAGATAATCAAGATATAGGCATAGGAGTGACTGTGTGGTAAGTAGCTTGCTTACCAACCACATGATTCCGGGTTCAGTGCCACTATATGGCACCTTGGGCAAGTGTCTTCTACTATAGCCTCGGACCGACCAAAGCCTTGGAGTGGATTTGGTAGACGGAAACTGAAAGAAGCCTGTTGTATATATGTATCATCATCATCATCGTTTAACTTCTGTTCTCCATGCTGGCATGGGATGGACGGTTCGACTGGGGTCTGGGAAGCCAGGAGGCTGGACCAGGCTCCTGTCTGATCTGGCAATGTTTCTATGGCTGGATGCCCTTCCTAACGCCAACCACTCCGTGAGTGTAGTGGGTGTTTTTTACGTGCCAGGTAAGGCTGGCAACGGCCGCGATCGGTTGGTGCTTTTTACGGGCCACCGGCATGGACGCCACATGGGGCGGCACTGGCAACGGCCACGTTCAGATGGTTCTTTATGTGCCACCGGCACTGGTATCACAACTGCAAATTCCATTGATTTTTTTAGTGATTTCCATTCTGATTTCACTTGCTTCAACAGGTCTTATGTATATATATATGTATGTGTGTCTGTGTTTGTCCCCCCAACATCGCTTGACAATCGATGCTGGTGTGTTTACGTCCCCGTAACTTAGCGGTTCGGCAAAGAGACCGATAGAATAAAATACTAGGCTTACAAAGAATAAGTCCTGGGGTCGATATGCTTGACTTAAGGCGGTGCTCCAGCATGGCCACAGTCAAATGACTGAAACAAATATAAGAAGACCAATATATGTTGGGGGGGGGCAAACACACACACACACACACACACACACACACACACATATATATATACATATACATATATACAACAGGCTTCTTTCAGTTTCCGTCTACCAAATCCACTCACAAGGCATTGGTCGGCCCAAGGCTATAGCAGAAGACACTTGCCCAAGGTGCCATGCAGTGGGACTGAACCCGGAACCATGTGGTTGGTTAGCAAGCTACTTACCACACAGCCACTCCTGCGCCTATATGTATAAATGTGTGTTTTTGTATACATGTCAGGGAGTGGATGTATATGCATATTAGTGTGTCTGTGTATATGTATATTTATGAGTATGTATGTACATATGTATGGGGGGGGGTATATATGTCAGGAAGTGGATGCATATGTTTATTAGTACGTGTGTGTGTGTGTGTGTGTGTGTCAGCACATTTGAGTGTGTGTGTATACATAACTGTCAGTGAATATGTCAGTGTGGGGGGGGTGTCTCTGTGGGGGAGATGCATACAAGATATAAGTGTCAATGACTCTGTGTGTATTTCTCTCTCTCACTCTCACTCACTTAACTTATACTCCTATGCACACACTCACTCACACTCACACTCATTAAGCTGGTGTCCCTTCCCTCTGCCCCCCCCCCTTGCAGCTGACTGACTGAGTTCACAACAATAGGGTGTTGATTAGCTGATGATGATGATGATGATGATGATGGTGATGGTGTGGGCATGAAGTGGGAACAATGGGTGTGTCATGTTGATGACAAAGCTGGTGGTGGAGGTGGTGGCAGCGGTGGGGAGGCCGGGGTGAGGGGGAGGAGATATTGTTAATGATGCTTATGGTAGTGGTGGTGGTGGTAGTGGAGGTTATTGTCCTGGTTGGTGGTGGTGGTGGTGGTGGTGACGGTGGTGTAGGTGACGGTGGTGGTGGTGGTGGTGGTGGAGGTTATTGTCACTGTTGGTGGGTGGTGGCGGCGGTGATGGTGGTGGTGGTGTGGTGTGGTGGCGGTGGTCATGGTCATGGTGGGAGCAGGTTGTAGCTAAGGATATTGTTAGTGGTGCTTGTGGTGGTGACTGGAGGATGGTGGTGGTGGTAGTGGTGGCGAAGATGGTGAGGTGTGGGGGGGAAGCGTTGGGCCTGAGTGTTGGTTGGGAGGAGGAGGGGGGGGCGAATGTACAGGGGAGTTTCCTGATGTAGAAGGAATCTATGACTTGACCTAACTACCAGATATAAACAACACAGCCATTGTATATATGTGTGTATATATATGTGTGTGTGTGTGTGTGTGCTCATGTGATTAGAACAAGATGTGGTAGATTTATACAGTGTTCCCACTCTCTCACTCTCTCTCTCTTTTCTCCAGGGAGGTTTGGGTTGGTAGGGTGGGGGCCACAGGAACCTGTCATAAATTGCTAGAAAGTCTCTAACCTGGTTGTTGCCTCGCCAGCTGGAAATAGCAGCTAAGTCTTCTTCCTTTTAAAGGAAAAAGATAAAAAAAAAAGGAAGGATTCTTTTTGGATAATGCATTTCGTTTGAAATGTTCCATGTTTGATTAAAAGACCTGGGTGGATGGTTGGGTGGGTGGGTGAAGATTTGGATCATAGGTCAACTGGATCAAGACTGACCTAGGGTTAAATAGCAACAATCCTCACTCTCTCTCTTTCACCTTCTCTCCCTCTCTTTCACCTTCCCTCCCTCTTTCTTCCCCTCACTTTCTCCCCCTCTCTCCTCCCTCTCTCTTTCTCCCCCATCTCTCTTTCTCCTCCCATCTCTCCTCCCTCATCTCTCATCCCCTCTCTCTTTCTCCCTCCCTCTCCTTCTCACCGCTCTTTTATTCTTTTAAAAAAAAATTAAGATCAGGGAGTATTTTGGAGTTAAAAAGAACTTCTTCATTGCCACTGAAGTTGCTAGAAATAGCAGCCATACCCCTCTCCACCATCCATACTCTATCTCAAAATACAAAAAGCAACAAACAATACTGTCATGGTCATCATCCTCATCATCATAACAATCTCTTTTCCATCCTTGCAAATATCAGACGCAATTTGTTGAGCAAGATCTTCTACAGCCCCATAATGCCTTCCCAGTTGCCAACTCTCACCTATTTCCAAATAAGGTCATATTTCCCCACGACCTGACATGTTTTTATGGAATGACTGGAAATGAAGGACACCGTTTATATCATCATCATCATCATCATCATACTCTTTACTCTTTTACTTGTTTCAGTCATTTGACTGCGGCCATGCTGGAGTACCACCTTTAGTCGAGCAAATCGACCCCGGGACTTATTCTTTGTAAGCCCAGTACTTATTCTATCGGTCTCTTTTTGCCGAATCGCTAAGTGGCGGGAACGTAAACACACCAGCATCGGTTGTCAAGCGATGCTAGGGAGACAAACATACAAACACATACACACACACACATATATATATATATACGACGGGCTTCTTTCAGTTTCCGTCTACCAAATTCACTCACAAGGCATTGGTCGGCCCAAGGCTATAGCAGAAGACACTTGCCCAAGGTGCCACGCAGTGGGACTGAACCCGGAACCATGTGGTTGGTAAACAAGCTACTTACCACACAGCCACTCCTGCACCTATTCATCATTTAATGTCCTCCTTTTGTGTTGCCATGGATCGGGTGGTTCGACAGTGTCTCCGGGAGGTTATAGAAGAGATGAATCCAAACTACATGCAGTGGGATTGAACTTAGAATATTTCGGTTGTAAAATGGACTTCTTAACTCCAGATGTAGCTCTGTGGTTTCAGGTTCTGTCCCTCTGCTTGGCACCTTAGGCAAGTGTTGTCTATTATACTCCTGGACTGACTCATGCCTTGGGAGTGAATTCGTTAGACAGAAACTGTATGAAAGGCAGTGAGCTGGCAGACACCTTAGCGCGCCGGGTGAAATGCTTAGCGGTATTTTGTCTGCCGTTACGTTCTGAGTTCAAATTCCGCTGAGGTCGACTTTGCCTTTCATCCTTTTGGGGTCGATAATATAAAGTACCAGTTACGCACTGGGGTCGATATAATCGACTTAATCCGTTTGTCTGTCCTTGTTTGTCCCCTCTGTGTTTAGCCCCTTGTGGGTAGTAAAGAAATAGGTATTTCGTCTGTCGCTACGTTCTGAGTTCAAATTCTGCCGAGGTCAACTTTGCACTAGGGTTGATGTAATCAACTTAATCCCTTTGTCTGTCCTTGTTTATCCCGTCTATGTTTAGCCCCTTTTGGGCAGTAAAGAAATAAGAAACTGTATGAAAGCCGATCATGTGTGTGAGCGCACACGTGTGTGTATGTGTGTGTGTGTTTAAACCTGGTACTTATTTTATTGGTCTCTGTTGTTGAACTGCTAAGTTACGGAGACATAAATGAACTAACACTGATTGTCAAGTGCTGGTCAACGACAAACAGAACCCAATCTCAAACACACTTATGTTTCTGCATGGAATATGATACGCAGATTGCTGTATGTGTGTGTGTGTGTATCAGTGTGTGTGTGTATCAGTGTGTGTGTGTATCAGTGTGTGTGTGTATCAGTGTGTGTGTGTATCAGTGTGTGTGTGTATCAGTGTGTGTATGTTCTTGTCTCCTTGTCCTGACATTGCGTCATGTTGTAAATGAACGTCATTTATTTCCAATATTCTGCTAAAATGTTTCTGGCCATGAGAGGAAACATTACCTTGCTTGGAAACCAGGAAGGGTTGGCGACAGGAAAGGCATCCGGCCGTAGAAAAACTGCTTCTATAAACTCTGGATGACTGATGCAAAGATGGAAAACTGGGATCTCTCTGGTTTGAACGGCAGTTTTTTCTAGTGGTGTCATATGAAATTGTCACCCATAATTATGACCCTAGTATCGATCTATTGCATTTCAATCTGTTTTAGGGTTAGAGTTAGGGGTGGGGGGAAGGGTATCTTTTTTTCTTCAGAAATGTAAATAAACCCAATCTGTTTCTTAAACGAGGGACATATTCATACGGCACAGAATGTTTTCACCTCAATAGACGTCATTGATTGGTTGAAATTGCAGAAATTGAAGAAAAAAAAACAACAAATATCTTACAAACTATTGAATTTTCTCAATAAAGCCAAGAGAAAAATATGTTTTATAAACATATTCTACCAGTATACGAAGTTTAAAAGTGTTTTTAAAAAACTGCCGGTCAAACCAAAAAGATCCGAAAAGTGGACCTCAAAATGATGATAGTGATAAGATGGAAGGACTGAATTATTTAAGGATTAATTATCAGTTCATATCCACAGATAAATCTTTAAAAATGTCTTAGCCCGAAGGCCGCGGCCATGCTGGGGCACAACCGCTGATATTTGTTTTTTTTTTAGTTTTTAATTTTCACTTTTCCGTTTCTTTTTTATTTTATCTCCAAGCTGTAAAATCATAATTAATTATCTAAATTTTCCTTCGTTACAGGGCAAAAATAATTATCCATTACAAGAAGATTTGAAAGGTTTACAAGCATTAATCTCTTCATGTCGGCATTTGACACACTTAAATCTGAGCGGCATCCACTCACATTATCTTCGTCACAATGAAACCACAATTTGCGATGCGCTTGCCGAGCTTCCTGGTAAGAGTTATCTCCTCTTATATTGCCTCAAGTCTCCCAGAGTTGTCTTCTCTTCTCCTGTCCTTGTGCTTCTCTTCCAGAAATCAGTTTTTATTCTTCGTCTGTTCGTTGTATCTTACTTTTCGCTTGTTTCAGTCATTAGACTGTGGCCATGCTGGGGCACCGCCACGAAGAATTTTTAGTTGAATAAATTAACCCCAGTCTCTTTTGCTGGATGGATTAGGACGAGATTTTCAGGGCCTGAACTGACTAGATTTTGGAGTTAATCCAGATCAACCCCAAAATACCGGATAAGGGATTCTGGATTATTTTTCCTGTTTATTGGTCTCTTTGCCAAACTGCTAAGTACACCAACAATGGCGGGATGAGGGGGTCAAGCAGTGAGGAGGCGGGGCGCAAACAAACCCACACACACAAAACAAACGAACTTCTTTCAGTTTCTGTTTACCAAATCCACTGACTTTGATCAGCCCAGGGCTACAGTAGAAGACCTTTACCCCAAGTGCCACTTGAGAAGCAAACTTCTCACCACTTAGCCATGCCTGTGCCTGTGATATACCACGGGATAAACCTATTATTTTTCAGGCAGCATTGCATGACTTTTATCTTTAACTTGTTTTAGGCATTGGACTATGGCCATGCTGGAGCATAGTCAAATAAATCAATTCCAAATTAGAATCATTACTGTGCCAGGTAAAAAAGAATGGTTAATAGCATTTCTACTGGTGTTACATTCTGAGTTCAAATGCTGGTGAGGTCAGCATTGCCATTCATATTTTCGGGGTTGATAAAATAAATACTGATTGAGTACTCCTTCTCCCTAAAATTGCTGGACTTTGAAACTAATAATCAGATGTCCCCTTTTTTTTCTCTTTGTGTAGGTTTGAAGTCCCTGGCTCTCTCATCCTGTGCTGTTGTCCATAAACATTCTGATGCCAGAGAACATACGTTCAATATCAAATTAGATGAAGTACCAGCCAAGAAACGCCGCATGTCATGGATGGAACCAAATAGTCCCTTCGTAAGTGGGCCTTTTTTCTCATCATTGTATGTAACACTCTCTTAGGGGACTGAGAAAACCTAATTAATTTGATGGCAGGTCAAGTCCAGTGCGGCGAGCTGGCAGAAACGTTAGCACGCCGGGCGAAATGTGTAGCCATATTTCGTCTGAACCCAAGACCATATGCTTAGGAAGCCAGCTTCTTAACCACACAGCGATGCCTGAACCTAAACAGCAAGTCAACCACGATGAAACACGAACTTGCAGTCTTCTTCTTCAAAGTTAGATGCCTTATCTATTAGAATATTTTTTTTTTTATTCAATTATGCATTTCAACTGAAAAGCTATGGCCCAGGAAATAGTGCCAGGAATCAAACCTTAGACTACCTGGGTGAAAGCCAGGAATCCTTATTATTTTCCCCCGGAAAAACTGGCAGAAACGTTAGCACACCGGGCAAGATGCTTAGCGGTATTTCATCTGCCGTTACTGGGGTCGATGTAATCGACTCAATTCCTTTGTCTGTCCTTGTTCGACCTCTCTGTGTTTAGCCCCTTGTGGATAGTAAAGAAATAGGTATTTCATCTGCCGTTACGTTCTGAGTTCAAATTCTGCCGAGGTCAACTTTACCTTTCATCCTTTTGGGGTCAATAAAATAAATACTAGTTGCGCACTGGGGTCGATGTAATTGACTCAATTCCTTTGTCCTTGTTTATCCCCTCTATGTTTAGCCGCTTGTGGGCAATAAGGAATAAAATTATTTTCCCCTTCTTTCTTTTGCAGTCAGAGCTTTCCTCTGATGTGAACCTCTACTCCACTGATTCACTCTCATCTGGTGCAACAACCAACTCCAGCTGCCAAGATTTGGAAACTTTGGTGAAGGGCTGCCCCAACATGGAACATTTTGAACTCATTACACCCAACTTCTATTCAGTTTTCCATAAAGTTCTTGGAATGTGTACGAGGGAACAGAATTTCTATGCTTGGTATGTATTGCCTTTTTATATTTCTGTTTTAAAATATTTTAAACCCTTTTGTTATCATATAGTAGAAGACACCTTGTGAAAGGTAGGAGAGTCCAGTTTGCTGGACATTGTTGTAGAGCTGAAAAAGAGGTAATTTCTACTCTCCTCCTCTGGAAGCCATCTACTCGCGATACCAGAGGGCACACACTCTCCTACCCTGATGTAATCTCCAGGGTTACAGGCATCCAGCAACAGGACCTCTGTAATGCTATGATGGACCGTGAAGTCTGGCGTAGCATGGTAAATTCCATTGTCTCGACCACGGTCGAACAATGATGATGATGATGAGAAGACACCTGCCCAAGGTGCCATGCAGTGCGTCTGAACCCAGAACCATAATGCTAAGCCGATGTTTGAGACATAAAATTAATGCGAAATTTTGAAGGAAAGTTTTACTTCAGATCCTCTTAAAAGTTTGTAGTATAGAATCAGGGATGTCTCAGGTGGATTGATATCAAAAGGGCTCAACACTTGGTTGAGGCTGTTGACCAAGAGGGGCACCTCATTCTTTGAATGTCTTGTGAGGGTATATATACATGATCGGTCAACCTGCAGGAACTTGTTCCTTCAGGATGGTCATAACTGGAATATGTACATGTTTGATGATAGGCCTACGGGATCAGAGCTGGCATGATAGCCACTACGTGGTCTTTTGACCTGCTAGAAATAGCCACCATACTATTAAACCACACTCTCCAACCCATGCACGTATGGGAAAGTGGACGTTGAATGATGATGATAATGATTAAACCATGTCTATATATGTTGTTATATGAGTACCTCCCTTTGTTGTTGTACGAGTACCCTTTTGTTGTTTAGAAGTACCTTTCCATTGCTACATGAGTACCCTTTTGTTGTTTACAAGTACCTTTCCATTGCTACATGAGTACCTTTTGTTGTTTACAAGTACCTTTCCATTGCTACATAAGTACCTTTTGTTGTTTACAAGTACCTTTCCATTGCTACATGTGTACCCTTCTATTATACCTTCAGTGAACCCTCTCGCCAGTTACATGAAAGTCAGTTAATGTGGATTGGTCACTGGAGAAACCTTCGTTATCTTCAATTAACTGGAATTCCAGGTTCGTTAAATTTCTGTTCCACTGGTTTTTGTGTTATTCTTCATCATTTTCACAAGAAAATTTTCATTCTTTAAACGGTAGGTGGTCAGTTCATTCCATGTTTTGCAGTGGAATGTGGTCAGTTACATTCATTTTTCTTTTATGTGGGGAATCAGTTGATTCCCTATTTTTCATGAGGGCTGGTCAGTAAAGGGCAGCCGAAACTAAACTGAGTCTCGTTATCTCAATGGGATAGAAGCACTTCGTCGGTTACAACGACGAGGGTTCCGGTTGATTCGAATCAACAGAACAGCCTGCTCGTGAAATTAACGTGTAAGTGGCTGAGCACTCCACAGACATGTGTACCCTTAACGTAGTTCTCGGGGATATTCAGCGTGACACAGAGAGTGACAAGGCCGGCTCTTTGAAATACGGGTACAACAGAAACAGGAAGTAAGAGTGAGAGAAAGTTGTGGTGAAAGAGTACAGCAGGGATCACCACCATCCCCTGCCGGAGCCTCGTGGAGCTTTTAGGGGTTTTCGCTCAATAAACACT
>NC_043024.1:2257693-2282693 GCF_006345805.1 Octopus sinensis
AACCCAACATGAAACTCAATGAAACCTTTTTCCGTTCCTTGTGGAGTTGTCCGGAACTGGAGAGAGTCTGTGTGGCCAGTAACAGGAGTACCTACGATTCCGTCTTGATCGACCAGTTACTGTCTATGGTGAGTACAACACACAGCTACAGATTTATAGCCCCGGGACGATCCCGATCCAGTTGAGAGATGGTCAAAGCATGTGCCAGCTGCGACCATCATCTCTTTTGTCGTTTTTCTTCAGAGACAC
Organism: Octopus sinensis; assembly: GCF_006345805.1. Taxonomy (NCBI): domain Eukaryota; kingdom Metazoa; phylum Mollusca; class Cephalopoda; order Octopoda; family Octopodidae; genus Octopus; species Octopus sinensis. Next base: position 2,257,943 of record NC_043024.1, read on the forward strand.
AATGTGGTTGTGTAGTAAGAAGACTATTTGGAAACAGGGGAGGGTTTTTGACAGGGAGAGCACCTGGCAATGGTTGGAAATCCGCCACAACATTTTCTGTCTGGAAAAGTGGACAGAAACACAATAATAACACCTCTCTCTTCTCTCTCTCTCTTTCTTTGTCTCCCTCCTTCTCTGTCTCTCTCTCCCTCCCTCCCTCTCCTTCTCTCTCTCTCTCCCTCCTCTCTCTTTCTCTCTCTCCCTCCCTCTCTTTTTTCTCTTCCTCCCTCCCTCTCTTTCTCTCCCCTCTCTTTCTTTCTCTTCCTCCCTCCCTCTTTCTCTCCCCTTTCTTTCTTTCTCTCCCCTTTCTTTCTTTCTCTCCCTCTCTTTCTTTCTTTCTCTCCCTCCCTCCCTCTCATCTTTCTCTCCCCTCCATCTCTTCTCTTCTCTCCTCTCCCCCCCCAGCTACTCTCTCCTCCTCTCCTCTATCTCTTCTCTCCTCCTAACGTCTCTCTCTCTTTCTCTCCCCAGGCTTCCAAGATGATTGTACTCATGGTGTTTTCCGGAATGTCTCAAGAAAACTGCAAACATTTGCAAAGTTATTTAACAAAGAAGTAAGCACATCTTCACCATTCTCCTTTTCTCTTCCATTTCTATCTTCACCATACATTCATTCGTTCATTCGTTCGTTCATTCAAGTATAAAGTGGAGTGTGGTCAAATATGATGATTACTATCATCATCATCATCGTTTAACGTCCGCTTTCCATGCTAGCATGGGTTGGACGGTTCAACTGGGGTCTGTGAAGCTGCCAGTTGAACCGCCCAACCCATGCTAGCATGGAAAGCGGACTATAAAATACGAATTCCTTTTCTCCGCCTGAACAAACAAGGGAGGCAAATCTCAACATTGTCGTTCTTTAGGCCATCATCAATGAAAGTATAGGCCTCCAAAAATATATTGTTTCCAGTGTATATTATATAAATTGATATATTTGAGAAGTTTCCCAGTTGCCAAGTTTTTGATCAGATCCACAAAATTTAATCTTGTGTAGCACATCTGCTTCTTTACTTAGGAGACAAAGTCATCCTGAATATTTTGAGCTGTAAATCCTCATCGTTTAGCATCCGTTGTCCATGCTGGCATGGGTTGAGTGGTTGCTGGGAAGCTGGAAGGCTGCACCAGACCCCAGTCTGATTTGACACGGTTTCTGTGGCTGGATTCCATCATGTCTGTAGAATTTAGAAAAAGTATTAAGAAAATGGAATCCATGGGACACAAGAGGTAATTTTTGGAAAGTCACTTGAGGAGGCGCTTTTGCACCTATAATGCATCATAATTGTTTGTACAGCATCTCACCTGTAAGGTACCAGTGCATGATATGTCAGTTCAACAGAATTTTGGTAGGCTGTTATTTCCAGCGGTAGCAGCAGTGGTGGAGGCGCAATGGCCCAGTGGTTAGGGCAGCGGACTCGCGGTCGGAGGATCGCGGTTTCGATTCACAGACCGGGCGTTGTGAGTGTTTATTGAGCGAAAACACCTAAAGCTCCACGAGGCTCCAGCAGGGGGTGGTGTCGACCCCTGTTGTACTCTTTCACCCCAGCTTTCTCTCACTCTTTCTTCCTGTTTCTTGTCCCCCGACTTCCTACGCAACCGCCGAGCCTGGATGCGCATTCATCCATCCATCAATGCTCTCGGTGTCGGGGAGGGCTGACCCGCTTTCTCTTCTGCGGGTCTTACGAATAGCAAAGGACCACGTTTCTGACTTCTTCCATCTTGCGAGCTCTGGGACGAAGACCGCTTCGCTCAACAAACAAACAAACAAACAAACAATCAGCAGCACTGAACACATAGTTTGTGGATCACATGTATGTTTGCGAGTTCATTTCCTGGGTTCTTCGTGTCTTTCTGATTTTCTTCTCCATTTTTACCTTTTCAGATACAAACCAAGCCGCCCTGCCTTGTGGATCAACCTTTTCCCTTTACAACACATTGACCTTAAAGACGAGTTGAATTCTATACCAACCAAACACTATGAGGAACTGATGTTACTCAGATCTCGAGTCAGTGTCAAACCAGTCGACTGGTGAAGTCATTTCAACAGAAACCATCATCATCATCTCCATAACCATGATTATTAATATTAATATTATTATTATTATTATTTATTACTATTTTTTATATTATTATTTTATTATTTATAGCATTATTATTATTATTATTGATATCATATATTATCTGTTATTATCGTTAAGGTGGCTAGCTGACAGAATCATTAACAGACCAGGTGAAATGCTTAGTGGTATTTCATGTCTTTGCATTCTGAGTTCAAATGCCGCTGGGGTTGACTTTGCCTTTCATCCTTTCGCGGTCGATAATTTAAGTACCAGTTATGCACTGGTCCCTTCTCCCAAAATTCCAAGCCTTGTACCTATAGCAGAAAGGATCATTATTATTATTATTTAGGTAGTAAGCTGGCAGAATCGTTAGCATGCCACTTTGCAGTTTGCTCGACTTTACGTTCTGAGTTCAAATCCTGCTGAGGTCGACTTTGCCTTTCATCCTTTCGGGGTTGATAAAATAAGTACCAGTTGAGCACTGGGGTTGATGAAATCGACTGCCCCATCCCCACAAATTCCAGGCCTTGTGTCTATAGTAGAAAGGATTATTGTTATTATCAGTATTTTTATTATTTAAGGCGGCGAGCTGGCAGAATTGTGAGCATGCCAGGCAAAATGCTTTGCGGCATTTCGTCCTTAAATTCCATCAGGGTTGATAAATTAAGTACCTGTGAAAAACTGGGGTCAATGTAATTGACTAGTCACCTACCCCAAAATTTCATGCCTTGTGCCTATAGTAGAAAGGACTATTATTATTATTATTATTATTATTAAAGTAGGGAGCTGGACAATGCCTAGCAACATTTTGTCTGTTTTTTTCTTTGTGGGATTTGGTTGACTTTGTTCTTCCTTTCAGGGTCAATAAATTAAGTACCACTGAAACTCTGGGGTCGATATAATCGACTCGTCCCCTTCCCACAAATTTCAGGCCTTGTGCCTTTAGTAGAAAGGACTATTATTATTATTATTATTATTATTGTGTGAGTGAGAGAGCAGTGCATGCCATCAAAGTGACACTGGGGTAAAATATACGAAGCTCAATATACCCATCATGACTACCCGTCTGATAAGGGTACACTTGGCATATGCATCACAACCCAGTGTGCGCGACATGGTGATCTCACATCAAGATAAACAGTGCATGACCTTGCAGTTGGGGCCCAGTTAGAACTTTCTTCTGGTCGAGTAGCCCATCCCACTCAAAAGGTCCCTGAATAAGGATTGTTTAAGGATGTTGAACAAAACACTCATGTTTCCAAAGGTGAATTATGCTAATCCCAAAGTGTCCCTCTCAACACACGGCTATGATGCTCCCCCACTACTTCTGCTCGTGATCAGAGATGCACATATCGTCAGCCACTAAGGGACATGCTCAACTGGTTAAGGTCAAACAACTGACAAGCAAATCTGTGGTATTGAGCAGAATATTTGCTGTAGCCCATTATTATTATTATTATTATTATTATTATTACTACTATTACTATTATTTACGTTCTGAGTTCAAATTCCGCCGAGGTCGACTTTGCCTTTCATCCTTTCGGGGTCGATAAATTAAGTACCAGTTACGCACTGGGGTCGATGTTATCGACTTAATCCCTTTGTCTGTCCTGGTTTGTCCCCTCTATGTTTAGCCCCTTGTGGGTAGTAAAGAAATATAATTATTATTATTATTATTATTATTTTTAGTATTATTATTGTTATTATTTTTAATTATTATCATTGTTTTTATTAATATTATTACTTTTATTATTTAAAAAGTATATAAAAACAAAAACAATCATCAGCATCATCATCATCAACAACAACAACAACCACATCAAAAACAAACCCCCTTTTTCCCCCTGCCAAACCTTGAATTCTTGCTTCATGTGAAATTTTTTTTGGTCAAGCTTCCGCTGGAGACAAACCCTTCTCTTCGTTTCTCGGTATCCACCCCACCCCACCCCACCCCACCCCACCCCCCCACTAATTTGTCATAACATCCATTGTCACCTCTCACTGGTCTGGTCAGACTCTGGACAAAGACAAAAAAAAAAAAAAACCACAATAAACAACACCAAAAATACCCCCACCCCCACCCCACCCACCCATCCACCCAAAGAAAACCAAAACAGAAAATAAAATTTTTTTTTTTTAATTTCGTCCAAATGGTTCCATAAAGACTTGTATTATTATTATTATCATCATTATTATCATTATTATTATTATCATCATTATTATTATTATTATTTTTAAGGCGGCAAGCTAGCAGAATTGTTAGCACACCAGGCGAAATGTTCAGTGGCATTTTGTCTGCCTTTATGTTTTGAGTTCAAATGCTGCTGAGGTCGACTTTGCCTTTCATCCAATGGGAGTCGATAAAATAAGTACCAGTTACACACTGGGGGTCGATGTGTCGACTGCCCCCCTCCCCCAAATTTCAGGCCTTGTGCCTATAGTCGAAAGGATTATTATTATTATTAATATCAAGGCAGTGAGCTGGCAGAATAATTTACGTGGTTTCAATTCCCAGACCGGGCGTTGTGAGTGTTTATTGAGCGAAAACCCTAAAAGCTCCGCGAGGCTCCGGCAGGGGGTGGTGGCGATCCCTGCTGTACTCTTTCACCACAACTTTCTCTCACTCTTTCTTCTGTTGGCCTGCTCACTTAGCCAGCGGGGTGGCGTCATTCGAAGGCTAAAACAATGCGAAGCGCATTGTGACCAGCGATGTGTAGCAACATCTGATAGCCTGGTCTGTCACGGTCGAAATCTAAACCCGCTGGGCCTTGAGATATCTGCCCTTTATGCTCTTGTTTTATGATGCCGCTAAATGTCTGCTGAAACTGAAATTGCATTGAGGACAAGTCCTTTTAGCCATTTAAAAACCAGGCATAAAACAGTTGCATTCACTTTTGGTTCCGAACCACATGATTTCAGGTTCAATCCCACCATGAGGCTCCTTGGCCAAGTGTTTTCTACTATAGCGCTGGGTTGGCCCCAGTGCTAAACTGGTATTTATTGTATTGACCCTGAAAGGATAAAAGTGAACTTTAGTGATATTTGAACTCAGGACGTGAAGCTGGAAGAATTGTTGTCAAGCATTTTATCTACCATGCCAATGATTCTGCTAGCTTGCAGCCTTCATCATCATCATCGTTTAGTGTCTGCTTTCCATGCTAGCATGGGTTGGACAGTTCAACTGGGGTCTGGGAAGCCAGAAGGCTGCACCAGGCCCTGTCTGATCTGGCAGTGTTTCTACAGCTGGATGCCCTTCCTAACACCAACCACTCCGTGAGTGTAGTGGGTGCTTTTTACGTGCCACCTGCACAGGTGCCAGACGAGGCTGGCAAAGGGCCACGATCGGATGGTGCTTCTTACGTGCCACCTCACAGGTGCCAGACGAGGCTGGCAAACAGCCACGATCAGATGGTGCTTTTTACGTGCCACCGGCACAGGTGCCAGTCGGGGCGGCGCTGGCAACGGCCACGTTTGGATGATTCTCTTACGTACCACCAGCACTGGTATCACAGCTGCAAAGCTGTGATACCAGTACGCAGCCTTCTTAATAATAATAATAATAATAATAATAATCCTTTCTACTAAAGGCACAAGGCCTGAAATCTTAAGAAATTGAGCCCAGTATTCAACTGGTACATATTTCGTTGACTGATAGGATGAATGGCAAAGTCTACCTTGGTGCCACTTAAAGTCAGAACATAAAACTGGAAAAAAATTTTTAAGCACTTTTCGTCTGGTATGTAAACAATTCAACCAGCTTACCACAATAATAATAATAATAATAATAATAATAATGACAATAATAATAATAATAATTCTCACCCTCACCCCACTATCTATTTTTCTTCCCCTCCACATCAAAAGAAAATAAAAAAAAAAACTAAATATATATATATACCAAATTATTTTTCTGCTAATAATCTGGGTTTTGTTGTACAAAAAGGGCTTCTTCAGACAAAGAAATAAAATTAAAATAAAATAAAATAAATATATAAATATAAATATTTCTGTAATTGTGAACATTACAAATGTTAAGTCCCCCATCCCCAGCTCCCCCCCCCTCCACATTTCATGTCTAAAAAGAAAAAAAAGACAATTTTCACTGCTCAACCCTCAAGACAGACAGACAGAAAGACAGACTGACAAACAGACAGACTATCAAGAGATATTTGTAAATAGAAATATTAAAGAAATAAAAACCTAAATTTTCTGTTTTTTCTTTCTTTTTTGTTTGAGATGAAGAATTGTTCTATATTTCGTTTTTGTGTTTGATTCGACCTTTTTGATACCATTCTTATTTCTTTATTGCCCACAAGGGGCTAAACACAGAGGGGACAAACAAGGACAGACAGACAGACAGACGGATTAAGTCGATTACATCGACCCCCGATGTAATCGACTTAATCCGTCTGTCTGTCTGTCCTTGTTTGTCCCCTCTGTGTTTAGCCCCTTGTGGGCAATAAAGAAATAAGAATGGTAACAAAAGAATGGTACTTAATTTATCGACCCCAAAAGGATGAAAGGCAATGTCGACCATGGCAGAATTTGAACTCGGAACGTAGCGGCAGACGAAATACTGCTAAGCATTTCGTCCGCCGTGCTAACGATTCTGCCAGCTCACCGCCTTTTTGATACCATTCTGTCCGGAATTGTTCTTGGTCCCGTGATACAAGCTTCCTGTTTTTAAAAACGATCTACAGGGTGTTTGGTAGAAATGCTTGGGTGTCATTCCATCTATTGTGACTCTGTTCAGAAGGCTGTAATTTGGTTGGCAGTAATCATCATCGTTTAACGTCCGTTTTCCGCGCTAGCACGGGTTGGACGGTTCGACCGGGGTCTGGGAAGCCAGAAGGCTGCACCAGGCTCCAGTCTGATCTGGCAATGTTTCTATGGCTGGATGCCCTTCCTAACACCAACCACTCCGCGAGTGTAGTGGGTGCTTTTTATGTGCCACCTGCACAGGTGCCAGGGGGGAGCCCGGCATCGGCCACGATCGGTTGGAGCTTTTAACGTGTCAGCGGCACGGAAGCCAGCCAAGGCGGCGCTGGCAACGTTCGGATGGTGCTTTTTATGTGCCACTGGCACAGAAGCCAGTCGGAGCGGCGCTGGCATAATCCCGGACGGAAATCACATACGGGCATGGTTGTCTTCAACCCTTTTATTTGTGGCCCCACTTGTACGTCCAAAGGAATGACAAACAGAACGGTTGGTGTTTGAGGGGCCATGGTCTTCTGTGCTTTGCTCCTGAGGCCTAAGATTAGAACCAGTCGAGTTGCGTCCTCATAGCTTGCGTGTCCATGCAGAAAAGAGGAAGAGATGAGGTCACGTGTCCAAACCTCAATGTTGTATAGCGCCCTCTCTCTGTATAGCCAGCTTCTTTACCCCTGTCAAGGGGGTAATATGACGGGAAGCTTTACGAAAATAAACAAAAGACGAAGGCAGGTGGAGTACAAACAAACAATTGTATTAGTATGGCGCTCAGGAATAGAAATAAAACAAGTCTTTTACGTTTCGAGCCTAAGCTCTTCGTCAGAAAGGAACACAGAAAAGAAGCACAGAGAAACAAGGGGGTAATATGCCTACACATGCAACTATAAAAGGAAGAAAATAAAAACCTTTCGGTTTGGAGATATCAGCACAGAGCAAGGTTTCTTAGACTGGGGTACACGTATCCCTAGGGATATCCAAGAGAAATTGCTGGGGCGTGTAAGGTTTGTAAAAACACTGGAATTTTGAAGTAATCACCACCAACGAGACACAACTTGTCTATCGAGTAACGTTGGAGAACATTTTGGTGTTCCCATCTACTTATTGTGGGTTTTTCAGTATCGTTTATAAATAGAAACAAATTTCAGACAAGAATTTGAGCGTGATCCTTACCTGTGTCGCCTTACTAACACCTGTGTTGGTGGCACGTGAAAAACATTCAAAGCGAGGTCGTTGCCAGTACTGCCTCACTGGCCCTTGTGCCGGTGGCACGTAAAAAGCACCAACCGATCGTGGCCACTGCCAGACTCCCCTGGCACCTGTGCCAGTGGCACATAAAAGCATCCACTACACTCTTGGAGTGGTTGGCATTAGGAAGGGCATCCAGCTGTAGAAACTCTGCCAGATCAGATTGGAGCCTGGTGCATCCATCTGGTTCACTAGTCCTCAGTCAAAATCGTCCAACCCATGCTAGCATGGAAAGCAGACGTTAAACGATGATGATGATGAATTACACAGTGTAACACGATTTTTGCCCTAGGATAGCAACTATTATTTCCTATGAGCTTACCCATAGAAAGTATGAAGAATGGCTAATATCACCTTCGAACTTTGCTTTCGTTACAATTATTCAAACCCAAAATGTCCCTCTCAACACATTGCTATGATCCTTTCCCACTATTCCTGCTCATCATCAGAGATGCACATCTCGTCAGCCACTAAGGGACATGCTCAACTGGTTAAGGTCAAGCAACTGACAAGCAAGTCTATAGTATTGAGCAGAATATTTTATTTCATAGAAATTTGCCATAAAGGCATTACACAGAAGTAGCTTACAGGCTAGACATAAACATTAACCCTTTCGTTATCGTATTTATTTCGAGATGCTCTGTGTTTCATTCAATTAATTTTAAATATAACAAAGAATTTAGTAAAATAACTTAGTTAGCATTAAGCTAGTGTTAGGAACATAAATTGTGACTAAGGTTTGGTGGAAGATTTTAATTCAATACTTATGGAAGTAACACATCTGTACTACAGAGCAAGAGGTGGTTTCAGCCGGGTTGGTATCAAAAGGGTTAATGAAGCAGATGATTATGATGAAAAATGATAAAGATGGGAGAAGGTAGAAGGTGCCCGCCGACCCTCTGCTTCTCTAGAACATTTTTCTTTTCCAAAAATGCATAAACTGAGGTAATGACCATCTTACAAAAAATACAATTTCTTTGGACCAAAAGTCCATACAATCAAAATATTAGGTTGTCCCAAAAGTTCGTAAACACTTGCGAAAATTGAATTTTTCTCGCCAAATACTAACAAAAACAGCAAAAATTATTCCTCAAAATAAAGACCATTATTTTCCAAGACTTTCTACGAACTTTTGGGACAACCTTATACAGTCTACACACCAATTAGAGGCAATAAACCTCTACACTTCCTTCCCCCAGCAAATCTCGTGCAAATTGCAGGCATTGTTTCCACCGAATATTTGCCATCACATTTCTGCTTCAGTGACTCAGGACTGAATCCTTGTGAAATGTAATGGAAAATATATAGGAGCACTCCGTCGGTTACGACGGCGAGGGGTCCCAGCTGATACGATCAACGGAACAGCTTGCTCGTGAAATTAACGTGCAAGTGGCTGAATACTCCACAGACACGTGTACCCCTAACGTAGTTAGCAAGGAGATCCAGCGTGACACAAAGTGTGACAAGGCTGGCCCTTTGAAATACAGGTACAACTCATTTTTGCCAGCTGAGTGGACTGGAGTAATGTGAAATAAAGTGTCTTGCTCAAGGACACAACGCGTCACTGGGAATTGAGCTCACGACCTCACAATCGTAAGCCGAATGCCCCTAACCACTAAGCCACGCGCCTTCACCAATAGAAAATAGGTCAGTTTCAAAACACTATTGTCCAGATGACAAAAGTAAAGTTTGACGGGAATAGTAGTCATTTTCTTAGATTTCTAGATCGAAGCAGATAGGAAATAAGACTTACTGACCAAAGATAAATAAACAAGAATTTTGTTACTCAGTGTTATGAATGATACACGGGCCTTCCTCGCCGAAAATGTTTCTAGAATTGAGTTACTGGTTACAAACAGTTACCTAGAAATTATGTTAAAAAACTGCCGTTCAAACCCCCAAAAAGATCCCTTGAAGAAATCGACGAGTGGTCTTTAATAAACCTTAATCCTTCGCCTCTGAGCTTGGCGGACATTTCTAAGGATGGTTGCAAACAGTTACCTAGAATTCATGTCAAAAACTGCCGTTCAAACCCCAAAAAAGATCCCTTGAAGAAATCGACGAGTGGCCTTTAATAAACCTTAATCCTTCGCCTCTGAGCTTGGCGGACATTTCTAAGGATGGTTGCTAACAGTTACCTAGAAATTATGTTAAAAACTGCCGTTCAATCCCTCAAAAAGATCCATTGAAGAAATCGACGAGTGGCCTTTAATAAACCTTAATCCTTGGCCTCTGAGCTTGGCGGACATTTCTAAGGACCACTTTTTATCACAATGACAAAATGACGTCATACAATGAATTATTTATTTTTGCCTCCAAAAAACAAATTCTGGTCAGTGTACCTCTAAGAAGCGTATACCGTAAATCCATGATTGACGGGGGAGAAAAATGATTGTAGGTTCCCCGTGGTATATATCGATAGCAATAATGGTGAATGCCGTCTAGCTACAACAACGACAACAACATCAACAACAAATGAAGAAAAGGGCAAGAAAATAACCGGTCCGGATGACATTATACACCATTCAATGACTTCGTGTATATAAACCGAACAACCCTTTCGGTCATAGGACATATTTATAAAGGTACGCACACACACGAGCACACATACATGCATATATACATACATACGTACGTACGTACATACATACATATATACGTACGTACGTACGTACATATGTACATACGTACGTACATACATACATACATACATACGTACATATGTACTTACGTACGTACATGCGTACATATGTACTTACGTACGTACGTACATACATACATGCACACACACACATACATACAAATACACATACATACATACATACATACATACATACATACATACATACATACGCTCACATCAGGTTGGAGTAGGACCCATGGAGGCCCCTAAACCAGGGCTGGCCAACTCGCAGACTTTTATCTTGCGGCCTGCTTGATACTTTCTGGAAGTATTGTCTTTAATTTCAAAATAAAACTAGCTGTATCACCTGATGTTGCTCGGAATTTTTGAAAAGTAAAAATTGTGCAGTATGTAGCTTGTTATTCTCTTTAAGTGAACATTTTTCTGGTTGAAATACACCGAAAAATGGCGACACAGCAGTCAAAAAATCGTAAAAAATAGGGATTTTCATAGAAAAAAAGCACCTTTTTGATGTAAATAATTTATGGTGTTAACATGGTCCGATTTGAGTTTTTTCTTCTACGGAAGGAAGAGCAAACCTTCTTCTATCATACTATCAATTTTGGTCAACTTGTGCCGCAGGGTCTTGGAGGAGATAGTGTTAGTTGAAGGCTACCAAACTTGCCACACGCAGACAACTTCAGCTTTATATAGAGAGAGATTGTTTATGTAAATCATTTGTTTTAAAATAATTTTAAAATTTATAATTGGCAATAAAACGATAGCCCACAATTTTATAATTTTAAACAAACAAACGAAAAACAATTGAAAAATTCTTGATTCTGTAATTTGATTATTTGACTATCTGTGCATAAATTATACAAGCGGCTCTCAAAAAACTTTCTTTAATTAAAGTGGTTCGCAATATAATTCGAGTTGGCCAGGCCTGCCCAAAACACGTAAAAGATGTTGGTGTCCCCATATAAATGTAATTGAAACTATAAACAATAATAAACCATAATATAATTAATTTGGCAAAATGAACGAAACGAAAATAACAGTAAGAAAATAATGCTTATTTTTGCATACGCCCACTTTATTTATATTTGAAAAAGTTTTCGCTTTCTTTTAATTGCAAAGTCTTTCTTTTATTCTTTTATTTGTTTCGGTCATTTGACTATGGCCATGCTGGAGCACTGCCTTTAGTCGAGCAAATCGACCCCAGGACTTATTCTTTGTAAGCCTAGTACTTATCCTATCGGTCACTCTTGCCGAACCGCTAGGTTACGGGGACGTAAACACACCAGCATCGGTTGTCAAGCGATGTTGGGGGGACTAACACAGACACACAAACATATACATACATACATACATACATATATAATATAATATATCATCATCGTTTAACGTCCGCTTTCCATGCTAGCATGGGTTGGATGGTTCGACCGGGGTCTGGGAAGCCTTGAGGCTGCACCAGACTCCAGTCTGATCTGGCAGTGTTTTTACAGCTGGATCCCCTTCCTAACGCCAACCACTCCGTGAGTGTAGCAGGTGCTTTTTACGTGCCAGGGGATGCTGGCAACGGCCACGATCGGTTGGTGATTTTTACGTGCCACCACCACGGAAGTCAGTCAAGGTGGTGCTGGCATCGACCAAGTACGGATGGTGCTTTTACATGCCACCGTAATATATATATATATATATATATATATATTATTTATATATATATATATATTATATATATATATATATATATATATATATATATATATATATATATATATATATATATATATATACGACGGGCTTCTTTCAGTTTCTGTCTACCAAATCCACTCACCAGGCTTTGGTCGGCCCGAGGCTATAGTAGAAGACACTTGCCCAAGGTGTCACACAGTGAAGCAAGGCAAATTTTCTATCATGGGGACACTGACTGAACATCTCGCTTTCTGAATTTAAGAAACCCCTGAATCAAGCGAATCCTTAGTCTCTTAACTCTGTGAGCCAAGCAAGGTTTGCATCATCTGCTTCCATTGAGGTAAGGGCCAGGCTGTTCCCGGGGGTTTCCATTTAATCCTGTATGGCATTCTCTCTTCTTTTAAATGCAATATATATTTAGCCAAAGATGTTACGTTGCATCTCTCTGGGTTCCTAAAAGAGTACCTGTGGTTATTTAGTCGAAGCTTAAAAGGGTCCTCCGTTGCCCTAACATGTTTCCACCTCCATTAAGAAAGAGGTTATGTGTTTCAAGCCAGCGTGTCTGGTGAGTCACCTCCATCACTAAGAGTAGTAATAGACTTGTAACCAATGGCAACTTTCTGACTAACCACATCCAACGACTACATGATATGTATGTATACGCATGTATATATGTAAGTATGTATTTAGGTGTCTCAGTATGTATAAAGATAAGGCGGCAAACTGGCAGAATCGTTAGCACGCCGGGCCAAATACATAGCCGTATTTCGTCTGCTGTTACGTTCTGAGTTCAAATTCCATCGAGGTTGACTTTGCCTTTCATCCTTTCGGGGTCGATTAAATAAGTACCAGTTACGCACTTGGGTCGATATAATCGACTTAACCCATTTGTCTGTCTTTGTCCTCTCTGCGTTTAGCCCCTTGTGGGTAGTAAAGAAATAGGTATTTCGTCTGCTGCTATGTTCTGAGTTTAAATTCTGCCGAGGTCGACTTTGCCTTTCATCCTTTCGGGGTTGATAAATTAAGTACCAGTTACGCACTGGGATAGATGTAATCGACTTAATCCGTTTGTTTGTCCTTGTTTGTCCTCTCTGTGTTTAGCCCCTTGTGGGTAGTAAAGAAATAGGTATGTATGAAGACGTAAACAAATATCTTTATTTTTGCAGGTATATTGATAAAGCTATTGTGTGCCATTGGGAACTTTGAAGAAAAATAGAAAAAAGAAAAAAAAGGAAAAAATCCTGCTTTGGGAATTATTTCAGAGGAACGCATCATAAAAGCTAAAAGAAATGTCTGACAAGGAACCTAGTGAAGAGGTGGAATCAGAATCAGAATCTAATGAAAATCTTGAATCAGAATCTGCGGATGGTCAGGGATTAAAGATCACTGAAAATGCAGAATCTAGATCGAACCAAAAACCCGAAACACAACCAGAAGAGGACCTTGATACGGAGTTTGAAACAACGCTAGAAACGTTAGAAGAAGAAACCGAAACTGAAGAGGAAGCAAAACAAAAACCAAAAAAAGGGACAAAAAAAGCAAAAAATGGAGCGAAAATGGAAGCAAAACGAAATGGGAGGACAAAGGCAAAACCACAAGACACGGAAACGGATTCAAAATCAGGTTCGGAAACGGAATCAAAATCAGAAATGGGAACAGAATCAAAATCAGAAATGGAAACAGAATCAAAATCAGAAGTGGAAACAAAGGCAAAGCCAAAAGTGGAAAAGGAATTGAAAACCGAACCAAAACCTCAAAAGGAATCCAAAAAAGACACAAAAGCCGTAACTTCTAAACGTTACTTGGTATCCGGCATAAACCACCCGTACTGTGATATTATATACCACCGGAAGACTAATGATTGCCTCCCGTGCAATTACTCACCTCACTGTCACTTCCAGCATTCTCATCGCTTCATGTTCACCGACTGTCCCCACTATGACAATTTCCACTGTTCGTGGTTGCCCCACGATTGCTTCCCTTGTTACGATGTCATATACGAACGGTTCTCCCACGATTGTCTCCCCTGTCACGACGCCCTGCACAACCTAATCACCAAATATCATCACCCGTGCCATGACCTACCCTGCGATTACTCATACTGCTGCCACCACCACAACCCCCCCAAGCACCACCACCATCACCACCACCACCACCACCACGACCACCACTGCCACGACCACCACTGCCACAACCACCACCATCATCATCATCATCATCCACATCACCATCACCACTGCTATTGCCATCATTGGTGACAATCTTACAAGAAGATGTCAAACAACTTCAAAACCAAATCCCCAACCGTTTTTACCACCACAGGTTAATATCCCTTCAATAACACGAAGTATATGATATGCAATATATACATATATTCAATAACAAGCAGTTGATAATGGTTTATATGTGTGTATGTGTGTATAAATATATATATAAATATAAATATATATATATATATATATATATATATAATTAATCAATATCAAAGATATACATTTACACACACACACATACTCATATAATATACTAGCAGAAATACCCGGCATGGCCCGGGTTAAAGAGAATAATGGAATTTAAAAACGTCGTCTAGATTACGCAGTTCTTGACTGCTAGTAGCAGAGAAACCAACTTTCTACATGAATAACTCTTCAATCCATGCCAGCATGGAACATAGATGTTAAGTGAAATGTTAAAAGAAAGTTTTCAACTCATATATGTATATATAAAGTAAACGCACGTATTTCAAAAACACATTTTGTCTAGTTTATTTCGTAACCAAAAAACAGGTACAGATTATCAACAATGAAAGGCCAATTTTGGTGATTCATTTGACAGAGGTAGTAAAGAACCAATTAAATGATAAATCTGCCTTGGATCTTGAAAGTTTACATGAATCCTGGCTTAGTTAAATCTCTAATTTAATGAAGTGCACGGATTGAAGTGAAATTTATGAAGTTGCTTCTGTCAGCAAATTATGTATGGAATTACTTTCATCAGTAATTGTGAACTTCTTTCTGTCAGTAATTTGTCGTTGTTGTTTGTAAATAGTGCTTGAAAACTTACAGTGAAAACAATAGCGATTGAAAAATAAAAGTAAAAAACAATAGAGAGGGAGAGAGAGAGAGTTAGTTAGTTAGACAAATTAGATATAGATAGATAAGATATAAAGAGATAGATAGATATAAAGAAGGAGATAGATGAATAGAGAGATATAGATGTTACTGATGCTAGAAAACTGGAAGTAAATATTTTTTAAAAATTTCAAAGAAGTGAATCTAATATAAAAAGCAATATTTTATATTTTTTATATTGACCAATGGAGACAATCAATTTCTGAAAGTTACTTCATAAAGAGTTACCTCCTTTCTCCACTTACCCCAGGAATGGGTATTTTCTGCCCCCTGAGGTCCTGTTATTTATCCTGTGAAAAATTTTGAACAGTTGTGGACCCTTGAAACCCAAGCTGTTACAGTACTGGGTCCTTTTTCTAGATGAAGAAGATAGGATCTTTGGTGCTATGCAGTGCTGTCCAATTTGTACGATGATAATATTTATTTACAGCAATCATGTGATGTCTAGATGATGATGTTCCTTCAGGAACATTGTGCGCTCTAGGACTAACTTATATTTTGCATTTGCGGCTCCGTTGGTGGCTAATGAGCCCTGCTCTTGACAAGCATACACGACTGCAAACATTGCAGACCAAGCTTTCCCCATTCACTATACGAGCCGTGCGCTTTCGCGCAGCTCGCTTAAGTTCTTCATGCTGGATACGTGCTCTCTCAAAAGTGTCGATCCCCTCCTTAACCTGATTCCTCCATCTGTGGCGATGACAGGCATTGTTCTCCCAGTCAGTGTCCTGCATATCAAAGGCCTTTAATGTCTAGATAAGTGCATGTATACATACATGCACACACATGTAGTCTGTGTGTGTGAATATGCATGAATGTTGATTTCCTAGTTTTCCTTGTTACCTGAGCACAGGTGAAATCTCGTTTATATTACTTGTTGACATGATGAGCAATCCCTCTGTACTTTTGAAAACCTGTAGAATCCAACCCATGCAAGCACATACACACACAAAAGAAAGAAAGAAGAATGTTAAGCAAACAGATGAACATTTAATTACATTTTCACAAGAATAATTATAATTTAACTTTTTAGCTTTCAGTTTAAAAATGTAATGCTTATTTATTCACATTGTTTTGACTTAATTTGTGGAGGCACATGGCCTAGTGGTTAAAGCAGCGGATTTGCAGTTGAGGGATTGTGGGTTCGAATCTCAGACTGGGCGATGTGTGTGCTTATGAGCGAAACACCTAAGCTCCACGCGGCTCCGGCAGAAGTTAATGGCGAACTTCTGCTGACTCTTTCACCACAATTTTCTCTCACTCTTTCCTCCTGCATCTTGCAGCTCACCTGCGTCCCGTCCAGGTGGGGAACCAATACGCCAAGGAAACCGGGAAACCGGCCCTAATGAGCCAGGCATGGCTTGAGAAAGAACAAACAAATCATGTATTATCATCTCGTAGCTTTAGATTTCAAAGATATCATCAGCATCATCATCATCATTTAGCATCCATTTTCCATGTGTTGGATGGTTTGACTGGAATTGGTAAGCTGGAGAGCTGCACCAGGCTCCAGTCTACCTTGGCTCGGTTTCTACAGCCAACGACTTCACAAAGTGTACCAAGGGTCTTTAATGTGTCACCAGCACACATTGCAGGGTGAGTATGAGATGCCAGATCTGGCTGGTTTAAGTACCAAAGGATCGAACTGTAGGAGTATTTCTACAAGCTGAGTATTCCTACGATAAATTCATCATTGTTTATCATCCATTTTCCATGCTGGCATGGGTTGGACGGTTTGACAGGAGCTGGCCAGGCTCCAATTGTCTGTTTTGGCATGGTTTCTATGGCTGGATGCCCTTTTTAATGCCAACCACTTTACAGAGCGTGCTCTGGTGCTTATTACGTGCCACTGGCACGGGTGCATTCACACAGCACCAGAGCACATCATCGTTTAACGTCCGTTTTCCATGCTTGCATGGGTTGGACGGTTCAACTGGGGTCTGGGAAGCCAGGAGGCTGCACCAGGCTCCAATCTGATCTGGCAATGTTTCTATGGCTGGATGCCCTTCCTAACGCCAACCACTCCGTGAGTGTAGTGGGTGCTTTTTACGTGCCACCAGCACAGGTACCAGGCGAGGCTGGCAACGGCCACGATCAGATGGTGCTTTTTACGTGCCACCGGCACGGAAGTCAGTCTAGGCGGTGCTGGCAACGGCCACGTTCGGATGGTGCTTGTGGTGCTGGGACCTGTAAAAGACAAGCCTTTATGTATGGATGACAGCGATTTTATTTAGATTGACCTGTCTTTTCAAGTACAGCAAATCATAACTCCTGGTCCCTAGTTATTTCCTTAATGAGGCCTAGTGTCCAAAGACCCTACAATAAATTCATGTTAAGTTTCTTTCTTTTAATAAAAGGAACACACAGTGCAATCATATATTTTATTGAAATGTAGAATTTTAAGTACAAAGTATATAGAAATTTTATAATTGGATAAAAATGACGTCTCTTGAATTTTTTATAATAAATTTAAAAAACTCAGTCAATTAGCGAATTTATAAAAAAAAACAACTAAGGGAGTTAACTTGCATGCGAGTTACGTCCCTTTCGAATCTATTCATTTGTGACACATTTTGTACAAAGGTGTATATATATGAATTTGGTTTTGGGATTTGGTTTGCAAGATTCTTTATGTGAGTTCGTGTGTTGAAGTTCTGTTGAGATATTCTCTTTTGGTGCCTTATAATTTGACACACTCACCGGTAAAATTTCCATTTCTTTCTTTCTTATTTTTTTTTTTTTACTAAAATTTTCGTTGCGTCTTGCAAACCTTTTCAATAAAACTATTGAAAAGGTTGGAAGACACAACGAAGATTTCAGAAAAATAAATAAATAAATAAATAATTTTTTAAAATTATTCAAATTATAAAAAAAATTTTAATAAAAAAGAAATAAATGGAAATTTTACTGGTGATTGTGTTAAATTATAAGGCACCAAAAGAGAATGACTCTCTCCAGACACAACAGTACATATATATGTGTATATATATATATTATTATATATATATATATATGTATATGTGTGTGTGTGTGTGGATGTGTGTGTGACTGTGTGAAACATTTAAATATTCTTGGGTTATAGAAGAATTATCGAAGGCAGCTTGTAAAAGGTTGTATAAATTATACATATAAAATATTTTGGAAGATTTCATCTCATCGATAAATTTTGAAAAGTATACACAAATATATAGATTTACTTTAAATATACATCCATTCATATACAAGGTGCAATGGGTAAATTGTCACCATTGTATAATTTTTATTATGCGCATGTGTAGTGTTTGTATTTGATTTGTCGACTATACAGGATTGGAGTGAGAAAAACAGCACCGTGATGCAATTTGCTCTGCCAGAAATTTGGAATCGTCATGTTGTACTGCTTGGCATTCACGTCGGAAGCAAACACATTTCAGAATGTTTGGGTGTCGTTCTGAGGACAATGCAGAGAATTCAGAAAGAGTTGGATGAGTCTAATGGTGATTGCGAAGGTATGGCAGCTCGGAAAACTCACTCTGATTGGTCTGATAAGAACTCCTGCAAACCAATCAGGTACGTTATTTTACTGACCCCCGAAAAGATGAAAGGCAAAGTTGACCTTGGTGGGATTTGAACTCAGAATGCTGCTAAGTATTTTGTCCAACATGCTAACAACTCTGCCAGCTCACCGTCTTCACTTAATATTTGACTCTCAAATTGTGTTATGTTACCATTTAATGATTAAACAAGGTTTACAGTCGATAGTTTTTGATAGGGCTGATTATCTTTTCAGATGGATGTTAGAAGTCAAGATGCTGAGGAATTCATCATCATCATCATTATCGTTTAACGTCCGCTTTCCATGCTAGCATGGGTTGGACGATTTGACTGAGGACTGGTGAACCAGATGGCTGCACCAGGCTCCAATCTTGATCTCACAGAGTTTCTACAGCTGGATGCCCTTCCTAACGCCAACCACTCCGAGAGTGTAGTGGGTGCTTTTACGTGCCACTGGCATAAGGGCCAGTCAGGCGGTACTGGCAACGGCCACACTCAAATGGTGTTTTTTACGTGCCACCTGCACAGGAGCCGGTACTGGCAAAATCTATTCTTAGACTTCCAACAGTGATTTTCAACCATTTTTAATCCATGGGCCCTTTTGATCATTGCTTTATACTGGTAGACCTCCCCCCCCCCAGCCATTTCATGTCTGAAAACTTGTTTTCTAGATACCTCTTCCAAAATTCCTATTTTGCTTTTCACACATTCTCTTGCATAGGTTTGGAATAGAACTCTTTGAGAGAAAGTGTTTCGGTGGCTGGAGACATGTTGATCTTTGTAGAATGTTAGAGAAAGAATTTCACAGCTTGAAGAGTGTGGAAAGTATTGCCTTAACCCTTTAGAATTCACAATATTCCATCAAATGTAATCTTTATTTATTCACATTGTTTCAAATTAATTATGCATTATCTCATAGCTTTGAGATTTTGATGAGGCAACTGTTAAATTTTAAAATACTTATTTCTTTATTACCCACAAGGGGCTAAACATAGAGGAGGACAAATAAGGACAGACAAAGGGGTTAAGTCGATTACAAAATATAATTGTAAAGTAGGGATGTGGCTTACGTGAAAGCACATCTTCTGTACAGGCAAATATGGCAATTGACTTGTTTTAATGAAGTGAATTCAGTCTAGTTTTGTCTCTATTGATGGTTGAAGGCACCAAATGTCTAATATTTTTTAAACGGCAGAGCTAATCCACTGACCGGCACTACAGGGCCTTTGTGTACCTTTAGTGGAGTCCACTTTGTTGCTAGTATTAAGACCAGGTCTCAGAGCTGGTATTTGCTTATCTCTGCCTATCTGAAAAACCTTGAAAATATGTCATGGCCACGGCCCTAGTTATTCTAAAACATAAAACTACTGAAATACAAATACAAAAAATTTTAACCCTTCAGTATTCAGATCGCTCCATCACATTGTTTTGAATTAATCATGCTTTATCTCAGAGCTGTGAGATTTTGAGGATTTGTTGTTGTTGTTAAGGGTGATTGGGTGATGGTCTAAGGCTTAGGGGCGGGAGATCCCAAACTTTGGAAGAAAAAAAAAATGGTCGTCTTGTTGTAGTCGAGGGCTCTTCGTTAATGCCCGACACCACTGGGAGGTGGCCCTTGAAGTCGCTGGAAATGGAGATCTCCAGGTCCAAATCCTTGAACGGCAGATTTTGAGGATGATGTAATTGTTTATTATTAGAATGACATTGTAGGGAAGGTGTGACAGGCCAGAACTGGCCAGTTTGAACACAAAACTGGCAGAGTATTTGGGCTGGAAATGGCCTGTTTTATCCTTTAGCATTCAGATTCCTCTGTCCAAACCTAATGTCTATTTATTCACATTGTTTTGATTTAACCATGCATTATCCATTAGTTTCAATATTTCAATGATGTGATCTGTTTCTTTACTACCCACAAGGGGCTAAACACAGAGGGGACAAACAAGGACAGAGAAAGGGATTAAGTCGATTACATCGACCACAGTGCGTAACAGGTACTTAATTTATCAACCCTGAAAGGATGAAAGGCAAAGTCGAACTCGGCGGAATTTGAACTCAGAACGTAACGGCAGACGAAATACCTATTTCTTTACTACCGACAAGGGGCTAAATACAGAGGGGACAAACAAGGACAGACAAACGGATTAAGTCGGTTACATCGAACCCAGTGCGTAACTGGTACTTAATTTATCGACCCCGAAAAGATGAAAGGCAAAGTCGACCTCGGCAGAATTTGAACTCAGAACATAACGGCAGACAAAATACCTATTTCTTTACTACCCACAAGGGGCTAAACACTGAGGGGACAAACAAGGACAGACAAACGGATTAAGTCGATTACATCGACCCCAGTGCGTAACTGGTACTTAATTTATCGACCCTGAAGGGATGAAAGGCAAAGTCGACCTCGGCGGAATTTGAACTCAGAACGTAACGGCAGACGAAATACCTATTTCTTTACTACCCACAAGGGGCTAAACACAGAGGGGACAAACAAGGACAGACAAACGGATTAAGTCGATTACATCGACCCCAGTGCGTAACTGGTACTTAATTTATCGACCCCGAAAGTATGAAAGGCAAAGTTGACCTCGGCGGAATTTGAACTCAGAACGTAACGGCAGACGAAATACGGCTACGCATTTCGCCCGGCGTGCTAACGGTTCTGCCAGCTCGCTGCCTAATTTCAATGATGTGATCGCTTATTATTAGAATGACATTGTCGGACAAATGTGAAAGGCCAGGTTGGCTGGACGTGGCTGGTTTCAATATTAAAGGGTTGACCGGAACTTTTACCAGCACAATACAAAACTAACCAATAAATACAACTGTAAGCTAAGAATTAACCAAAAAGTCCAATTTCCATTTTCATTAAAATTCTCATAAACACCCGTAAGAAAAGCAAAAAGGATCATGAACCGCAAGAATATTTTAACGAGTCCAACCTTTTTCTTTCTCTTTTTCATTCTTGGAAATATTTCAACTTTTTCAGTTTCAAAATAAGGATAACCAAAAAAGGCACCAAAAAATGGTTGAAATTTAAAACGCCATGTTTGGTGGAATTTAATTTTCTTAACCTTAAACGACCGACGATGAAGACTTTCCTGTTCCGCTTCGATTCGGCTGAAGAATTTTGAAAATTCATGCATCGTTGGAAAATTCGTTTCTTCATCTTTCATTTGCTCAAAGACTTTGCTTCCTCGTTCGATACTTTTGTAACAGTTCTGCAATTTGGAATGATGTCGGTCAAGCTCGTGTATAAGCTGACTCTGCCACAGATTCACCTTTTTCACCTGTTCGTTGACGGACGCCTGCACCTCGTAGAGAAACTGGTCGCGACTGTCGTAGATTTTACTTAGAACTTCATCACGAGAAGTCGTTATCTGGTTTTTCACCAGGTCAAGCTTCAAAAGCTGTAACTCAATTTGGTCCTTAATAACTTCGAGATACTCAAACTCTTTTTCGGTAAGTTCTTTGAATGTACTCAGCATTTCTTTGAGCGGTTTAGTCTTGTGCCGATAATGAGATTTGTAATAACACTGTAGGCAAATATCCTTAGTACAGGTGACACAGAACACCTGTAGATATTCCCCGCTATGCAAGGGGCATTCTGCTTCAGGTGGTTCCTTAGGATCAGGATAATTAACTTGAATAGGTATGAGTATGTTCTCAATGGAATCCATGTGTAAAGTCAGGTTGTGCTTGGTCGCACACCAGCTGCACAAATCCATGTCGCACTTGCTGCAGTTGTACTTGGCTAAACGGCTGTCTTTCGTGCAGGAGTCACAGAGCTTCTGTTCAAAAGATGTGGTGATTTCTTCTTTGAGAGAATTAATTAGAAAATTGGCGGGAAAGTCTTGAGATGTCGAAATATTTGCCCGACACTGCGGACACTGTATCAAGCGCATGGACGAAGCATTTTTCAGCTGTTGCAGGCACTCATAGCAAATAGAATGTAGACAGGGCAGCAGCCTGGGGTCTTCATACTCGTCAAGGCAGACGGGGCAACTCAGGAGACGCTCTCGAACCCGGCGCAGTTTCAGATTTTCCATTCTGTAAAAAATAATCAAAGACAAAACGAAATATTAATCAATCTCATAAGAATTTATAAACTTTTCAGAGAATATGACATAATTCTTTGGGGATCTTTTCGGTTTGAACAGCAGTTTTTTCTAGCGGTGTCATATGGAATTGTCACCCATAATTATGACCCTAGTATCGATCTATTGTATTTCAATCTGTTTTAGGGTTGGGGTTAGTTAGGGTTAGGGGTGGGGGGAAGGGTATCTTCTTTTCTTCACAAATGTAAATAAACACGATCCGTTTCTTAAACGAGGGACATATTCATAAGGCACAGAATGTTTTTTTTTTTACCTCAATAGACGTCATTGATTGGTTGAAATTGCAGAAATTGAAGAAAAAAAAAGCAACAAATATCTTACAAACTATAGAATTTTCTCAAGAAATCCAAGAGAAAAAGATGTTTTATAAACACATTCTACCAGTATACGAAGTTTAAAAGTGTTTAGTTACCTAGAAATTATTTTTAAAAACTGCCGTTCAAACCGAAAAGATCCTTCTTTTGTGCAATACTGTTTCTAAAAGCCCATCACATAAGGCTATAAATATTGGTATCAAATTTTGGCAACAATTACAGTGGAGGGGTCAAGATGATTATATGGTCCCCAGTGCTCAACAGGTACTTATATTATTGACCCTGAAGGGACGAAAGGCAAAGTCGACCTCAATGGAATTTGAACTCTAATCGTTGAGAGGACGTTGGTATCATCATCGTCTTCTTCTTCTTCTCATTATTATTATTATTATTATATTATTATTATCATTATTATTATTATTATGTGTTTTTACTCAATAAACACTCACAATGCCCAGTCTGGGTATCGAAACCGCGTTCTTACGACCGTGAGTCTGCTGCCCTAACCACTGGGCCATTGTGCCTCCAAGGACGTTATTATATAATAATAATAATACTTTCTATTATGGGCACAAGGCCTAAATTTGGGAGGAGGGGGATAGTTGATTACATTATATATATATATTATATATATATATATATATATATATATATTATATATATCCAGTGCGTAACTGGTACTAATTTTATCAATCCCGAAAGGATGAAAGGCAAAGTCGATCTCGGCGAAATCAATAATAATATTAATAATCATCATCATCATCGTTTAACGTCCGTTTTCCATGCTAGCCTGGGTTGGACGGTTCAACTGGGGTCTGGGAAGCCAGGAGGCTTCGTCAGGCCCCAGTCTGATCTGGCAGTGTTTCTACAGCTGGATGCCCTTCCTAATGCCAACCACTCCGTGAGTGTAGTGGGTGCTTTTTATGTGCCACCTGCACAATTGCCAGACGAGGCTGGCAGATGGCCACGGCCAGATGGTGCTTTTTATGTGCCACCTGCACAGGTGCCAGACGAGGCTGGCAGACGGCCACGGCCGGATGGTGCTTTTTAGATGCAACCGGCACGGGGGCCAGTTGGGACGGCGCTGGCAACGGCCTCGCTCGGTTGGTTCTCTTACGTGCCACCGGCACTGGTATCACAGCTACAATTTCCATTGATGTTGATCGATTTTATTTCATTTTCATTTTTTCAATAATAATAATAATAATAATAATAATAATAGGGGTACATGAGATTTTATTTTTTGCGTTTCAAAAAAATTCCTTATCTGATTGTCACCCGA
>NC_043024.1:2292693-2305915 GCF_006345805.1 Octopus sinensis
GCTAGGGGGACAAACAAACAAACACACACACACATACATATATATATATACGACGGGCTTCTTTCAGTTTCCGTCTACCAAATCCACTCACAAGGTATTGGTCGGCCCGAGGCTATAGTAGAAGACACTTGCCCAAGGTACCACGCAGTGGGACTGAACCTGGAACCATGTGGTTGGTAAACAAGCTACTTACCACACACCCACTCTGGACTGAATCATGGATTATTTCATAGCTTTGGGATTTCAACGATATGATTGTTTATGATTTGAATGACATTGTCAGATAGGTGTGAGAGACCAGATCTGGTCAGTTTGAACATAAAACAGGGAAAACATTCTGGGCCCAAGATATAGCTGGTTTATATGCTAAAGGGCTAAAGCTGCCCCCACCCCTAAGCAAATTAATGCCCTGGGCTTTATAGTATTTATTGATAGCAAACCACTGCATGCATTGAATAGAATTAGACCCCTTGACTCGTGGGGCCCCTTGGCAACTGTCGAGTGTGTTTATGCCTTAAGATAGCATTGATCACAAAATATATATATATATATATATATATATATATATACTCTTTACTCTTTTACTTGTTTCAGTCATTTGACTGCGGCCATGCTGGAGCACCGCCTTTAGTCGATCAAACCGACTCCGAGACTTATTCTTTTGTAAGCCCAGTACTTACTCCATCAGTCTCTTTTGCCGAACCGCTAAGTGACGGGTACGTAAACACACCAGCATCAGTTGTCAAGCAATGCTAGGGGGACAAACACACACACACAAACATATACACACACACATACATATATATATATATATATACATATATACGACGGGCTTCTTTCAGTTTCTATCTACCAAATCCACTCACAAGGCTTTGGTCGGCCTGAGGCTATAGTAGAAGGCACTTGCCCATGGTGCCACGCAGTGGGACTGAACCC
The DNA here is from genome assembly GCF_006345805.1 of Octopus sinensis. Taxonomy (NCBI): domain Eukaryota; kingdom Metazoa; phylum Mollusca; class Cephalopoda; order Octopoda; family Octopodidae; genus Octopus; species Octopus sinensis. The sequence continues at coordinate 2,293,630 of NC_043024.1, forward strand.
GGAACCATGTGGTTGGTTAGCAAGTTACTTACCACACAGCCACTCCTGCACCTATATATATATTTTTTTTATTTACTGAATGTGTTTTTTATTGCAGGTTTCAAGAAAGGTGCCGATGAAGGAATGCCAGAATTAACAATGATGAGGTCAGATATTTCAGCATTATCATTACCTTGTACCTGTACTGTAGTTTGCAATTTCCTTTTTCCTTTTTTTTTTTTTTTCAATTAGTGTACTTGATTTTTACTGGCACCTGTGCTGGTGGCATGTGTAAAAAGAGTCGAGCAAGGTCGCTGCCAGTACCGCCTGACTGGCCCCCATGCCGGTGGCACGTAAAAAGCACCCACTACACTCTCAGAGTGGTTGGCATTAGGAAGGGCATCCAGCTGTAGAAACTCTTCCAAATCTAGATTGGAGCCTGGTGCAGCCATCTGGTTTGCCAGCCCTCAGTCAAAATCGTCCAACCCATGATAGCATGGAAAGCGGACGTTAAACGATGATGAGGATGATTTCCTTTTCCATTCTTGCTTTCATTGGACAGAGTTCTTCAAGGCTGGTTTTTCTATGGCTTCTTACCACACAGCCATGCCTGCACCTATAAATGCAGCATTTCCAATCAGACTTGCTCACACATGCAAGCACGATGCACTTCCATGAAATTTCTGTCTACCAACTTCACCCCCAAGGCATCGGTGAGACTGTATTATAGCTCTGGGTTGACCAAAGTGAAATTAGCAAACAGAACCTGAAAGAAGCCTGATTTTATAATTATTTGTATGTGTGGGGGCATGTGCATCCATATTTTGTATCTTTGTGTCATTATGTTGTAAATGATTGTCACTATTATACAATCATCATTGTTCGACCGTGGTCGAGACAATGGAATTTACCATGCTCCGCCAGACTTCACGGTCCATCATAGCATTACGGAGGTCCTGTTGCTGGATGCCTGTAACCCTGGAGATTACATCAGGGTAGGAGAGTGTGCGCCCTCTGGTATCGCGAGCAGATGGCTTCCAGAGGAGAAGAGTAGAAATTGCCTCGTTTTCAGCTCTACAACAATGTCCAGCAAACTGGACTCTTCTACCTTTCACAAGAGATGACACAGGTGGTAGTTTCCCATATATTTGTACTTTGATTGGATGGCGCTTCCACAAGAGATTTTGAGCTCTCATAAGGAGGCGAGTGTAATGTCCAGGTTTCTGAGCCATATAGTAGAATTGGTTCTACTATATGGCTGTTATACGAGCAGCGTCATTCATTTCCAATATTCTGTGAGAACATGGGAAAATATTACCTTGCTTGGAAACAGGTGGTAAGAAGGGTATCTGGTCTTGCAAACTTTGCTTCAATAAACCCTGTCTGACTTATATAAGCCTGGAAAAGTTAATGTTAAAATGATGATGGTGGTATAGTATGTGCCATGTGTACAGTTAGATATATGACTGCTCCTAGTGTGGTCAGAACTCCATGTAGAATATCATCATCCATTCTGCTTCAAGAATCTGTCCAGCATCAGCTCTTTGACCAGTGTAATATAATGCAATATTGCATTCTCCTAATGAACTGTCATGGTTCAACTGTCTCCACTACAGAAGTTACAAATAACCACAAGGTCGAAACGCATGTAGGGAGCAAAGATAGAAACAACATCTTGTGATTGTCATTGGTTTTCTTCCTCCTCTCTTAGGCCCTCATCTCTCCTACCTTCTTCTTGGACATTTAGTACCTCTCCTTATCCACCTTACCATCAGTCCATCTGGATTGTTGTTGGAACTTTACACTTCTTGGATTCTACCATCCTGGACCTTACTGTACACTGTTGTTGATCAGTTCTCCTATATATTTATAAGTATCTGTCTCTATCTATCCCTGTTTGACTATCTATATCTACCTATCTGTTTGTCTGTTTATCTATATATGTATCTATATTTGACAATTGCAGCGTGGAAGGTGTTTATAAGCCATTTAAGAAACACACAAAAACCGTTCGATTCACTTCAACATTTAAATTTATTTGCCAAAATATTTTCGCCGCTTTGAGACCGTGACCTCTTCACTGACAAAACATCATTCTGCATCTCTTCGTGTGTTTCTTAAATGGCTTATAAACACCTTCCGTGCTGCAATTGTTTTCGTTCCAGCACACGATCTCAGATCAGGTCACTTGCTATGCAAGTACATCTCCGTAATATCTATATTTGTCTATCTATCTATCTCTATTTGTGTCTATCTACTTCTATTTGTCTGTGTTTTATCTATTTATCTGTCTATTATCTATCTCTGTTTGCCTATCTCTGTCATTTTTTTCTAGCTATCTGTCTCAGTCAATTGATCAATGTATCTCTATCTATCTATCTATCTTTCTTTTGTGTGAGTATATATATATATATATATATATGTCGGTGGCACATAAAATCACCCACTACACTCTCGGAGTGGTTGGCGTTAGGAAGGGCATCCAGCTGTAGAAACACTGCCAGATCTGACTGGCCTGGTGCAGCCTTCGGGCTCCCCAGACCCCAGTTGAACCGTCCAACCCATGCTAGCATGGAAAGCGGACGTTAAATGATGATGATGATGATATATATATAGCAAAATTTAGATTCAGATGAATATGGTACTTAAGTTAAAGGCACCAGAATTTTGCATGGTATTATCCATATAAATCAAATGGGTGAGACGGGGAATGAACATACTACCATCATGTTCTTAATGATGGCAAATGAAATAAGGATAAAAATGTGCATTGTCCGTTTAATTAAAAAATTCTATATGTGGCTGAAGATTGCTCGACATTTTAAAACTGATGTAATACTTACATTGTTTAATTAAATGAAGTAGCATGAAGCAATTGTACTACTCTACCTTGGATATCCTTGTTGCTTATTTTGACTATATATATATAAAGAACAATCTTACTTAGAAATGGATGCGTGCATTCCGTCATATAATAAATTAATTAATAAATAAAACATATACATATATACATACATATATGTACATACCTACCTCTACATGTATATATACATGCATATATGGGTACAGGACACCAAAATAACGTCGAACACAATGAGAAACGAAAACATAAACACAAAACCAAGAAAATGGACATTTTTCTTAAACAACGAAAAAATAGAGTACAGGACATACAAAACAAGGAAAATTCCCCTTCTTCAGTCGCCTTTGTTTCATCTACTCCACGTTTCGAAGGTCATATATATTTAATGCATTCTGAATGATTGTTATTTTCTTCTGTAATTTCAGTTTATTGTGGCAGTGAGATGAAATAAAAACACCACAAATCATGGTTAGCCGAGATGAAGGATTGTACATATTTGTGAAGAGAAGATCTTTACCTCCTGTTCCAGAAACTTGTTAAACATGGCAAAATGGTTTTCAAAATAAATCTTTAACTTCCAATCACTGTTTTCTTTTGGTTTTTCAACATTAATTACATATCATCATCAATTACATATATAAAAAGGTAAAGGTAAAGTTACCTTCCTGAGCCATACTGACTCATAAGGACCAGTTTCCCAATTTCATGGCATAAGAGCAGCTTTTCGAGTATGATCGTTACCAGCGTCGCCTTACTGGCACTTGTGCCTCGTGCTAGTAGGGTGCCAAGAGCACCATCCAAGCATGATCGTTATCAGCATCGCCTTACTGACACTTGTTCCGGTGGCACGTGAACAAAATATTCAAGCGAGGTCGTTGCCAGTGCCGCTGGACTGACTCCTGTGCAGGTGGCACATAAAAATCACCATTTCGAGCGTGGCCGTTGCCAGTACCACCAGACTGGCCCTCATGCCAATGGCACATAAAAGCACCCAGTACACTCTCAGAGTGGTTGGCATTAGGAAGGGCATCCAGCTGTAGAAACTCAGCCAGATCAGATTGGAGCCTGGTGCAGCCATCTGGTTTGCCAGTCCTCAGTCAAATCGTCCAATCCATGCCAGTATGGAAAGCGGACGTTAAACGATGATGATGAATATCATACACAGTAATAAAAGGGTGCATAACGAACACATGTACATACATGCAACTGTAGATTAATGACAGAAAATTGAATGGAAGACGGTCTTTATTTCAAAATCACTACAATTGTTTCAACACATTCTCACACTTGTAGTACACAGGTGAGATGGGCAATCATTATCTTACATCCAAGGTGTGGAATGCATCTCCTCTGGTGATTGTTTAAACAAGTTCTTCGTTAGATCCTTTCATCATTTCAGTGGGATAATGTATACCCAAAGCGATGTGTTTTCAGCAGTTTACAAACAAAACTAAATATATAGATAAACTGACAGATAAAATACGATTTCAATCGAAATACAAAATGCATAAAGAAAGAAACAAAAAAAAAAAGGAGACTATAAATTACCATTCTATCTTAATGGTCAGATTATAAGGAAGCAAGTTTATATATAAAAGAGAGGTTGTATGCTGTCTGTCTCCTACGGTTTAGATTCCTAACTACTCCCACATTTTGCGGTGCAGTTTAACCAAATTCGGGTATCTTATAGTCGTGATTCATATCGAGCCCTTCTGGGTATTAGCACGCATCTACGATTTAAAAAAAATTTACCATCAATTTTTCCCATTTTTAATGCATTTTTGGCATATATAAGGGAAGTAACTCTCTAAAAATTTATTATTAAATCTCAGAACGTAAACAGCTACAGTAACACCCCCTCCTTTGTGGTTAGCCATGTTGAGATGGCTATTATACTTTACATCTCTAAAAATGCTTATATAGTTATTTCCCTTACAAACACGAGCAACACCGGGCGATACTACTAGTATATATATAAAATGGAAATAGTCAAAGGGCAAATCCACCTGGTTCATGAACCTTTAGTCTTCAAAGCAGCCATATCAGGCCCAAATATTCTACCTGTTTTATGATCAAACTGGCTTGATCTGGGCTCTCACACCTACCTTGCAATATCATTCTAAAAACATATGTAGGCGTAGGAGTGGCTGTGTGGTAAGTAGCTTGCTTACCAGCCTCACGGTTCCGGGTTCAGTCCCACTGTATGGCACCTTGGGTAAGTGTCTTATACTATAGCCTCGGACCGACCAAAGCCTTGTGAGTGGATTTCGTAGACAGAAACTGAAAGAAGCCCGTCGTATATATGTATATATATATATGTATGCGTGTGTGTGTTTCTCCCCCTCGCATTGCTTGACAACCGATGCTGGTGTGTTTATGTCCCCGTTACTTAACGGTTCGGCAAAAGAGACCGATAAAATAAGTACTAGGCTTACAAAAGAATAAGTCCCGGGGTCGAGTTGCTCGACTAAAGGCAGTGCAGCAGCATGGCCGCAGTCAAATGACTGAAACAAGTAAAAGAGTAAAGAGAGTAGATAAGTAAGAACGGTATTGCTGTGAGAAAAACAGATTGTTTAGATTCACAGATTTCTTCCTTTTGTGGGACTTTCAGTCGTGCAATTTCAAGGCAAACAGATTAATACAGATTAAACAAATAGAATCCTATAAAATTATTGAGCGCTGTGTTATTTTATTTGTACACTGACCTAGCAATTTCTGTGTCTATCTGCCTCTCTATGTATCTGAATATCTGTTTCTATCTATATCCGTCCGTCCATCTGTCCAGCTATCTGTCTATCTACACATAAAGTTAATCCAAACAAGAAAGCACAAAAAAACACAACAACGCGAGGACGTGGAACAAATATAGTATTATTGGACGCTCAGGAAAGAAGGAGGGTTTAACGTTTCGAGCGGAGCTCTTCGTCGGAAACATAGGAGAAGGAAAGACAGGAAAAAAAATCACCAATGGTACACACACGGTCACATCCAAACATGAAAACACAACAACGCGAGAACGTGGAACAAATATAGTATTATTGGACGCTCAGGAAAGAAGGGGGATTTAACGTTTCGAGCGGAGCTCTTCATCGGAAACACAGGAGAAGGGAAGACAGAGGGGAAAAAAATCGTCAACGGTACACACGAGGTCAAACACACATATTTCTTGTTTCGCTATAAAATTATTTCGGTTATGTAGATTATATTTTCTGTATAATTAATTAAGTAAATTAATTAAACACAAGACAAAGTCGTTGGAATATTTCTTATCCCTTGATAAATACTTGTGGACATCCTTCTTCATTGTTGATAATCTTTTCACATTCCATCATAAAATCATAAGCGATTCTCTCGCTGACAACAGAATCATTCTTGTAATCGTCATGGTTTCTAACAAACTGCCTTGTCCATTGGGCCATTGTCATTATCTTTCCTGGAAAATAAATTAAAATAAGCAATGGTTTCAGAAATATTAAATTTCTAAATCTCTCATAGAGATATGTACGGTGGTGGAGCGATAGAATGGTTGTATACTGTCAATCTAACGTGAACATGACAGTAGGGGGTTACACCACCGCTGTTTAACCCTAGGAAGCATCGACGCTTCCTGATGGCTTTGACACATTTTTCCTGTGTCCTTATATACATTTACGAAGGGGAGACAAACACCCCCAGCAGCCAGGCCTGCATTATATGGAAATTATTTGCTGTCATCACCATCATCATTGTTTAACGCCCACTTTCCATGCTGGCATGGGTTGGACGATTTGACTGAGGACTGGCGAACCAGACGGCTGCACCAGGCTCCAGTCTGATCTGGCAGAGTTTCTACAGCTGGATGCCCTTCCTAATGCCAACCACTCTGAGAGTGTAGTGGGTGCTTTTACGTGCCACCGGCATGAGGGCCAGTCAAGCGGTACTGGCAACAGCTACACTCAAATGGTGCTTTTTATGTGCCACCTGCACAGGAGCCAGTCCAGCGGCACTGGCAACGACCTCGCTTGAATATTTTTTTATGTGCCAGTAAGGTGATGTAGCAATATCCTGGCTCCATGATCTGAGACACAAATAGATAAAGCGTTAATTGTTTATTTTCTTTCAAACTGAATTATGGTAGAATGATTTAACCACTGGGCATAATTTGGAAGGAATACTATATGTTTTACATATACCATAAAAACCCATGTAATTTGCACACCTGTGTAATTTACGCAGGTGATTTTCAGGATAAAATTTGTTAAAAAAACACTTCAACTCATGTAAAATTCACACCCAAAAGTTTACATGGGTTTTTACAGTAAGTGTGTAATGTTTGGAGTGTAAAAACGTTAACCCTTTCGATACCAAACCGGCTGAAACTGCCTCTGGCTCTGAGTACAAATGTCTTGTTTTCATAAGTTTTGAATTAAAATCTTCCAGCAAACCTTAGTCACAATTTATGTTCCTAACACTAGCTTAATGATAACTAAGTTATTTTACTAGATTCTTTGTTATATTTAAAATTAATTGGAAGAAACACAGAGCATCTCAAAATAAATACAGTAACAAAAGGGGTTAACAATAAGGGTTACTGAGATAAAATATAGCTTAACATTATATTTTGTAATTGAAAAAGAAACTAGCATTATTGGGGATTTAATGTTGTATATTTTAAATAACATTTATTTATAGGCGCAGGAGTGGCTGTGTGGTAAGTAGCTTGTTTACCAACCACATGGTTCCGGGTTCAGTCCCACTGCGTGGCACCTTGGGCAAGTGTCTTCTACTATAGTCCCGGGCCGACCAAAGCCTTGTGAGTGGATTTGGTAGACGGAAACTGAAAGAAGCCCATCGTATATATGTATATATATGTGTGTGTGTTTGTGTGTCTGTGTTTGTCCCCCTAGCATTGCTTGACAACCGATGCTGGTGTGTTTATGTCCCCGTTACTTAGCAGTTCGGCAAAAGAGACCTGGGCTTACAAAAGAATAAATCCCGGGGTCGAGTTGTTCGATTAAAGGCAGTGCTCCAGCATGGCCGCAGTCAAATGACTGAAACAAGTAAAAGAGCAAAAGAGAGTGAGGAAAACAAATGAATCATTTTACCTGCAGCTTTGTCTGAGATATATTTCAGGTACTGCGTTATCTGAGGTCTGCCATTGGCATCGTAGTCAATATAATCAAGATATTTGTGTATGAGAGGAATGAAACCAGGGAAATCGTCCTGTTGGGAATAGAGTCAAAATGATTAAAAATAGGAGTGTTGTAGTTTGCTAGAAGCATTGTAGTATAGAAGAATAGTAAATGAAAAGGAAATGAGGAAAGCTTCTAACGATGCAGAGATAAAAGATGAAAAAAAAGTGACATTTATATTTTGGGCACAAATGCCTGTCTTCAGAAGGTTACAGTCAAAGAAATGTTTGTTGAATGCAGATCCTGCCATTTGGGGCTGCCAGGTGGGCAGTGACCCCCATTTTAGTTTGGTACTTGCGCTTGTAGCAGCACACACATTTCTTTGACCTGCGTCGCCCTACTGGCACTTGTTCCGGTGCCACGTGAACAAAACATTTGAGCGAGGCCGTTGCCAGTGCTGCTTGACTGGCTCCTGTGCAGGTGGCACGTAAAAAACCCCATTTGAGCATGGCCGTTGCTAGTACCACCAGTTTGGCCCTCGTGCCGGTGGCACGTAAAAAGCACCCACTACACTCTCGGAGTGGTTGGCATTAGGAAGGGCATCCAGCTGTAGAAACTCTGCCAGATCAGATTGTAGCCTGGTGCAGCCATCTGGTGTGCCAATCCTCAGTCAAAATCGTCCAACCCATGCCAGCATGGAAAACGGATGTTAAATAATGATGATGATGATGTATCCTTCCGAAGACAGATCTTTGCACTCAAAATATAACCTTTTAGCTTTCTGATTACTCAGTCAAAATTAATGCTAATTTATTCACATTGTTTTTAATTAATCATGAATTATCTGACTAATTCTTACTGACACAAACAATTACCATTTACTTCAGAATCTGAATTTTACCCAATTCATTTTAAACCTAATGGAAGTTTAAAATTGATATAAAAACTAGACATCTGTTTCTTTTGAATTTTAGAATTTAGAATCTAAAATAACTGTTTTAGAATTTATTAAAAATATTTTTTTACCTTTCCGTTCATAATGTCGTTTATAGTCATCAAGGTGTAAATATCATCAGTGAGTTCACAGCCAGCAAAGTCTAAATGACACGAAACAATTATAGATTTATAATGTCAAAATATTCGGTTGGTTGATAAAACAAAAATATTTATTTATCATCATAAAAAACCAAAAAAAACAGAAAAGTGCTATTTGTGCGAGTGAATCAGTTTGTGTGTATTGGCGATGACGTTTGTTCAATGCCATAACTAAAGTTGAGTAGTGTAATTTCCTGCAACTACTTGTATAAATATAGCCAATGTGTCTGTCAAAGAAAAGGCACCAAAGACAAAATCATTAATGACATTTCGATATGTTTTTATCCCCAAATGATTAGGTTGTTTATAACAACTTTGACTGTCAGACCAGAAATTGATAAAGACAAGTTCTTGGTTAGTTTAATCAAAGTTAAAATTAATTTCTTGTTATTCTTAAAATTTCTAAGAAATTTAATACTTACCTTTGTGAATATCTTTCTTGAAGTAAAACTTTTCTTTATTGATGGCATCACGCTTTTGAGCAATTGAAATGTTTTCCTCAACCTTGGAGAGAGCGAAATGATAAGGAATCAACAAATATTTTTATTATACATCATCATCATCGTTTAACGTCCGTTTTCCATGCTATCATGGGTTGGACGGTTTGACTGTGGGCTGGCAAACCAGATGGCTGCATCAGGCTCCAATCTGATCTGGCAGAGTTTCCACAGCTGAATGCCCTTCCTAACGCCAACCACTCCAAGAGTGTAGTGGGTGCTTTTACGTGCCATCGGCATGGGGGCCAGTCAGGCGGTACTGGCAACGACCTCTCTTGTATTTTTTACACATGCCAATGGCACAGGTGCCAGTAAGGCGATAGCAAATAATTCAGGAAAAAATATTTGCAAAGAAATTATTCTTTTACTCTTTTACTTGTTTCAGTCATTTGACTGTGGCCATGCTGGAGCACTGCCTTTAGTCGAAGAGATCGGCCCCAGGACTTATTCTTTGTAAGCCTAGTACTTATTCTATGGGCCTCTTTTGGAGAGAGTCAAGACTATTGAAAAGGTTGCAAGACACAACGAAAATTTTAGGAAAATAAAAATAAGAAAAAAGTGGAAATTTTACTGGTGAGTGTATTACATTATAAGGGACAAAAAGAAAATGACTCTCCCCAGACACAACAGTTCAATATTTATTTTAGAGAAATCAATATTTACCTTTGTTATTGGGATCAAAAGGTCCAGTTTGAAAGTAACAATGGCTCGAGTGAGAAGAAGCATGAACACAACAAGAGCAGCATTTTCAAAGTCGGTCAACTGAAGCTGGAAATACAGAAAATGGTTATTAATGGTATTTCAAGACTTTCGAAAGTTGCAAGGCAAAGAAATATATAGTAATATTGATATCATCATCATCATCATCATCATTATTTAGCGTCCGCTTTCCATGATAGCATGGGTTGGACGGTTCAACTGGGGTCTGGGAAGCCAGAAGGCTGCACCAGGCCCAGTCTGATCTGGCAGTGTTTCTACAGCTGGATGCCCTTCCTAACGCCAACCACTCCGTGAGTGTAGTGGATGCTTTTTACGTGCCACCGGCACAGGTGCCAGGCGAGGCTGGCAAACAGCCACGGTCAGATGGTGCTTTTTACGTGCCACCGGCACAGGGGCCAGGTGAGGCTGGCAAATATATAAACATTTATTTATGGATATTTATTTATATTAATATCAGAGGTGACTCCAGGTCATCAGCGTTACTCAGGTTCATCAAAATTTCACATAAGGCACTCAAAGAATTGCATGTTTTTCCGCTTTATTTCTAGCCTCAAATGGCTTATTTTTTATATCTAGCACTATGACTTTCTCCATTTCTAAATTAAGAGTAAAAATAAGGCAACCCTGTAAGAATATATCAAATTCCACTCAGAAATATCAATATTATGAGAAATACTTTTCCAAGGTGTCTCATAGTGAGATTGAACTCAGAACCATGTTGATGTGAAGCCAACACCAAAAAGTGATGCCTGCACTTATATACCATGTTTGTTCCTTCTCGAGCCATAAGGCTCATAAGGGCCAGTTTCCCGGTTTCCTTGGCGTATAGGTTCCCCACCTGGACAGGACGCCAGTCCGTCGCAGGTGAGCTGCAAGATGCAGGAGTAAAGAGTGAGAGAAAGTTGTGGCGAAAGAGTCAGCAGAAGTTTTGCCATTACCTTCTGCCGGAGCCGCGTGGAGCTTAGGTGTTTTCGCTCATAAACACACACATCACCTGGTCTGAGATTCGAACCCGCGATCCCTGGACGGGACGCTGGTCCATCGCAGGTGAGCTGCAAGATGCAGGAGTAAAGAGTGAGAGAAAGTTGTGGCGAAAGAGTCAGCAGAAGTTCGCCATTACCTTCTGCCGGAGCCGCGTGGAGCTTAGGTGTTTTCGCTCATAAACACACACATCGCCTGGTCTGAGATTCGAACCCGCGATCCCTGGACGGGACGCTGGTCCATCGCAGGTGAGCTGCAAGATGCAGGAGGAAAGAGTGAGAGAAAGTTGTGGCGAAAGAGTCAGCAGAAGTTCGCCATTACCTTCTGCCGGAGCCGCGTGGAGCTTAGGTGTTTCGCTCATAAACACACACATCGCCCAATCTGAAATTCGAACCTGCGATCCCTCGACTGCGAGTCTGCTGCTCTAACCATCAGGCCATGTGCTTCCACATATACAACGAAGTATACAGAGATATTTATTACGGAGACAGTTTCTAGTAAAATGTTACCTCCATTGTTCTAAATTCTATTTTCCATCCAGATATCTCATCGGGAAGTTTCAGTTTTATGCTGTGCCAATTACTGCCAATGATGGTCTAAAACAGAAGGTTAAACAAGGTTCTTCACTGATACGGAACATCTAAAACAATTCAATAATGAATATCATATTTATTCACATTTAATATGTACTTGTGTATTATGCATATCATTACTTGTAGGTTATGAAACCCAGAAGAAAATACGACCACTGTATAAAAACCACTAACTTTATTTAGTATCAAGATGTGTAGTAAAAGTGTTTAGTCAGTTTTACTGTAATTGCTGTGTAAAATACATTGAAAAGGGAACACATTGTAAAGAAAACAAAATTCAAATTTTTAAGTAACCTTTGACCTTTACCAGATTATACTGTAAAAGTGTATCTACTGTGAAGATAACATTGTGAGAAAAAAATGAATTTTTCGGTCAATATTTTTTTTAAAATCGGGTTTTAATAAATTGAAACACAACCAGTTGAATTTTCATCATCATTGTCATCA